>NW_020185333.1:1222599-1225818 GCF_003031525.2 Neophocaena asiaeorientalis asiaeorientalis | reverse complement strand
CCCCCCCCCCCCAACACCGCCGCGCCAAATTTTTTCTAGGGTGAAAAACGCCAGGAAGCTTGCTATCGGGGCTGAAACACAGAGGCTGTTCCGGCATTGGCCATCGGAGGGCACCAGAATGCAGCAAGAACCCAGCCAGCGCGGCGGGGTGAGAAGTTCACGGCTCACCTGGGGGCTCTCCAGGCCCCCAGTGGGGAGGCGGGGAGGGAAAGCTCGGCCCCCCTGGTTCCTGCAGCCCTGCAGGCACCCTGAATTCCAACTCAAGCAGACTGCTCAGCCTCTGATCTCCTCCCGAATCGATCGCCGATGACCGACCGCAGGTCAGGGCTGGGCTGGGCGTGGGCCCGATGCGCTCACCCGGCTCTTCCGGGTCTTCGGTCAGAGCGTGAGCGCGCGCTGCGCGTGCTGCCCAATCGCTACCTGGCCAGCCGCCTCCCTTTGAGCTCCTAGCTTTTTGGGTCTTTTCTGGCGTGGCCGGAACGCGGGCAGTGTGCTCAGTGGGTAAGTTAATGGACGTTGGAAACAGACTGATTAGCGTCTGAATCCCGCTTGGCCTGCCGCTGAACCTTGTGACCTGGACCACAGATGTGACTTCTTTGAGACCCAGCTTCCTCATCGCACGAGGGGGATAATGAGTCCGCCTGATAGAGCCGTTATGCGTGTTGAATGCGAGGATCTCTGGGAAGTGTTTTAGCACAATATGCCCGGTCCATCTTAAGCATTCAAAAGACAGTCTTATTATTATTGTCATTATTACTGTGCTAGCCCAAGGGATCTGCGATTGCTCGTATCAGTGAGTTTAGGGGTGTCTGCCCCTTACTCCTGATTATCAGGGAACATTAAATTTATTTATTTCTCAAACAAACAAGTATACAGCACTTTCTAGGTGCCAGGCAACCGTTCGAAGTCCTTTACAAACATTAACTCATTTACTCCTCATAACAACGCTTTTGCTCTGATCTCCCCTAAACAGGTCAGGGAACTGAGGCCCAGTGAGGTTAACTGACTTGCTCAAGTTCACCTTGCTATTAAGTGAAAGCCAGGATTTCCAGCCATGCAGTGTGACCCAGAGCTAGGGGCCCAGAGTAGGCTAAGCCTCTGAGAAAGGCAGTGAGCTGGAGTAGAAAGAGGCTGGCTGAACCCCCTCTCCTGCACCTACCAGCTGTGTAGTCTGGGCAAGGTTACCCACACAGTCTAGTCTTAAGAATCCTTACCTGTAGAGTGCGGGTAATACACCTACCTTGCTGGGATGTCGTGAGGGTTAGCGATAATGACAAGCTCTTGGTGCCCGGCACGTAGTACATGCTAAAGAAATGGTAGCTATTTCTACCGCTGTTGCCTTTAGATTCACTCAAGTTAGGATTAGCACAGAGGTAGCCAGGGCATTGAAGACAAAGGAAATGTGACTGGTTTAGTCCCAGGAAATAGCACCTAGAAAACTGGGTGCCGGCATGGCCAGAGGCCCCTCCCTCGGTGTCCCATTCCCGCCTCCACCAATGAAGGGGCCAGACAGACCGGTGGTGTGGGAGTTGGGAGACTCAGGTTCTAGTTTCAGACCTAAGAGGCTACGGGTCCCCGTGGGGGCATTTAGTTTAACTCATTTCTGCACAAATGAGTTAAACTCTAACGCCCCTTACGACTCCCAATTCTGTGACAGGGGTCCGTGGGCTTGTCACTCTGCTGAAGGTTTCAGGATCCTCACAGAATTCGACCTCTGCCTGGGGCCCTGTCCCCAAGTGGGAGGGAGGTGTGTGTGTGTGTGTGTGTGTGTGTGTGTGTGTGTGTGTGTGTGTGTGTGTGTGAAAAGAGGAAGGTGCGTCCCGGGGAAGCGGCAGTGGGGGAGGAAGGAGGCTGGGCTGGGTGGGAGGACCTGAGTCTAACTCCCCGCCTGGGTTTAATGAGCCTCCGAGCTCTGTGAGGGCTGCTTTTCACCACCTTTTATTTGGTCAGACAGGGGGCTCAATAAATCTTTAGTTCCGTGGACTCCCCTCACGGAATGGTTGAAGGAGAAAGCTTTTTGCAAATGACTGGAAAGCCCTTTGCAAACATAAAGTGCTTATTTAGATGCAAACTAAAAATCCAAGGTGCCGGTGACTCATCTGGTACCTATTGTGCTCGCTGCAGAGACGCGGAGGCTTGCCTATGTGATGGGTGCCGTTTGAGAGCCACTTAAAGAACTCCCTGGTGAATGAATTTGGTTGCATTATTCCTGGGCTCCTTGCGGAGGACTCGAATTCTCACCGCTTGCTCGGATCTTGTCCTGCTCCTTTGACACTTTCTCAGCCCTCTCCCCGAGTTAGTTCTGACCCAGGATGTGGCGGGAGGGGGCTGGCCTACTGGGAGGCAAGGAGCCAAGGGCGGGTTAGGGGGTTGTGCTCACCCACTCTGCTTTTTACAAAAGAAAAGGCGGCATTAATCCCAACATCCAGAGCTATGCCTACGAATCTAATGACAATGGCATTACTTGCTTTCAAAAACCCTTTTATCATTTCCTTTTCTTTCCTATCTCTTACCACCCTGTTATTACAGATCAGGGCTTCATGACCAAAAAATGCTGAATCCATTTGGTCAAGTTTGTCAGACGGGTGACTAGCATTGTGTGAAGACCAAAGGTCTGCATGAATGACTGCATTTTTAATGAATTGACCAACTATTTGGCATCCCATGAACAGAATTTAATGCTGTGTACTGCAAACTGCTGTGAAGGATAATGGAGACGGCTTTTCCAAGGCCTATTTTCAGTCCTAGAAGAGAAAGGAGGCTCCATTTTGAAGTTTGGTGAGGATTGGTTCATATAGACCTACAGGCCAAGAGGGGTGCATCTTTGTCCTTTGCGGTCTAAGGCAGGACTTGTTCCTCAGGTTGCAGGTAGGTGAATGGTATGCATTCTGGGAGTTCTCCCTGTATGGGACAGAAGCCAGTTCAAGGTTTGTTCTTGTTGGTTGTATCTACTAGGTGGTGCAAGTAGAAGCGTGTATTAAGCATGACTGCTGCCAACAAAATGGTACTTTTGTGCAAGTTACAAAAAGATACCCTTTCCTGCCCGGTAAAGGGCACCCTCTCTTGGTTTACTCAAGGCTTGGCAATGAAGCCCTTGGCTGAATTCAGTTCCCACACTCCAGTGCACAGCCTGCACAGCCTCACCTGCCAGCGGCATGTGTGAGAATGTGTGTGGGTGGAGTGTATAGGCACACTTTCCAAGATGGTAGAGGGTAGGGT
>NW_020185333.1:1124859-1222558 GCF_003031525.2 Neophocaena asiaeorientalis asiaeorientalis | reverse complement strand
GGGGGGGGGGGGGGGGGGGACCGGGGGGGGGGGGGGGGGGGGGGGCTGTCCCAGAGCCTCTTCTAGAAGCTCTCTTTATACAGCTCTTCCCTCCCTCCTCCAAGGCTGATCTGATCCTACTCTCGCATGTCCTTTCTGAAGGTGCATATTTGTGGTATAAGCATTGGCTACCCTCAGGCAGGGACCACCAGATTCAGGATTCAGTTAATATTCCCTTTTTTTTTTTTTTGGCCGCAGCAGGTGGCTTGTGGAATCTTAGTTCCCTTGCCAGGGACTGAACCTGTGCCCTCGGCAGTGAAAGCGCGGAGCCTTAACCACTGGACCGCCAGGGAAATTCCCTGGTTTAATATTCCTTGTTCAAAGCTCTGTAATAGGCACAGCAGGGAGATTCACAGGTAATGAGGAACTAGGATGATATAATAGTTTGGGGTGGTGGAGGTGATGATATAGCAAACCAGATGCAGTCTATTACTTCTGTAAATGATATATTTCTGAGAGCATGTACTAAAACATGTACTAAATGTCCGGAAATCACACAAAAAACTTAGATGTTATTGGAGGAACTCTGTTCTCAGAGAGCTAAACATATTATAAAATCACTAACTATCCCTTCACTTTTTAACAGCTTTATCAAGATATAATTTGCATACCACACAATTCATCTAAGTATACAAATCAATGTGGATTTTTTGGGTATATCTACAATTATGCAATTGTATCCCTTTATTTTTTTATTTATTTATTTTTTTTGCGGTACTCAGGCCTCTCACTGTTGTGGCCTCTCCCCTTGCGGAGCACAGGCTCCAGACGCGCAGGCTCAGTGGCCATGGCTCACGGGTCTAGCTGCTCCATGGCATGTGGGATCTTCCTGGACCAGGGCACGAACCCGTATCCCCTGCATTGGCAGGCAGACTCCCAACCACTGCGCCACCAAGGAAGCCCTATCCCTTTATTTTTAACACATTCTTTAATGGTATTAGTTTCAGCATTATGGACACGTTCTTTAATTTTCCTTCTCAGGCTAGCCAATCAAGTAATAAGAGTCAAGTGATGGCAAGCAAATGATAAAAGTCAAAGCCCACCGAGTTGTCTGGTTGGGTTTGCAGTATCACTAGAGGATAGGGTTTTTATGCCCATTCTTTGGTTATACACATGCAAGGAAGTTTAGGGCTGTTGATACCGAGGGCACAACAGTGGGTCACGTGAATGTCACACTTGGGGAGGTGAGGAGGACGTGTATTAGGACTCCTGCAAAGGGAGCCTGGAGATGCCACAAATGGTTACAGAGGAAGCACTGTGGGAGTACAGGGGTGACTGAATTAAGCTGTAGACATTTGGAAGGGCTTCACAGAAAAGGGGGCCAGTGTGATCGGCCTTGGAGCATGAGAGGGCTAGAGGGCAACCCAGAAAGAGATGAGATTGAAAAACTAACGTGAGGCCATATTGTGGAAAACTTTGAATCTTAGGCTGTGAAGGTAACTTCAGTTTTTATTCCACAGGCCAGGGAGACACTGAAGGGTTTTGAGTAGGGCAATAGACATTCGGGCTTTACTTCTGGGGGAATAATTCTGAGAGTGGTTGAAGGGCCAATTAGGAGGCTGTGGCAGAAGTCTAGGTGGGAGGTCATAGGAGCCCCAAATAAGCAGGTGAGGTAAGAAGGGAAAGATGGGTCACATTTAGAAAGCATTTCAGAAATAGAGTCTGTGAGCGTTGATTGCTTAGATGTGGGAGATGAAGAGAAAGGAATCGAACAAAATCCAAGTTTTCAGAAGAATGACGTGGTCAGTAAGAGATCATCAAGTCAAGATGGTTTGGTGCTGTGATGGTTTGATGGTTTGGTTTTTAACATTTTGCCTTGTAGGAGCCAGTGGTATATCCGGGAAGTAATGTGGTCTGGATATCAGGGGAGAAATTAGGGGTGAGGCTGGAGATTTGAGGAGCCTTAGCACAAAGCCTAAGATTGTTAACTTGGAGTCAGATAGACATGAATTCAAATCCTGGCACTGGTTCTCAGCTGTGTGACTGTGCAAATTCCTTAATTAGTCTAAGAAGCTGGAAATGAAGATAGTAATAGTACCTGAGAGTTGCTGTGAAGAGGAAACGAGTTAAGGCTTTGTCGTGCCTTAGCACCATGTGCTAAATTCACAGTAGATGGTGGATTTTATTTGGGGTCACCTGTTGGAGCTATGGAGTGGATGGATAATATTCCTGGGAGAGACTGTAGGAAAAGAAGAGGTGGACGGGGACTTAGAGAAGGGAAGATTGGAGACTTTTTTTTTTTTTTTTTTTGCCGTACGCGGGCCTCTCACTGCCGTGGCCTCTCCCGTTGCGGAGCACAGGCTCCGGACGCGCAGGCTCAGCGGCCATGGCTCACGGGCCCAGCCACTCAGCGGCATGTGGGATCTTCCCGGACCGGGGCACGAACCCGTGTCCCCTGCATCGGCAGGCGGACTCTCAACCACTGCGCCACCAGGGAAGCCCTAGATTGGAGGCTCTTGACTGGCAACAGGGGCCATAAGCTCGAAGGCGACTTCCTTTCCCTAGGGCGCTCAGTGTCCTTGGAAAGCCATGGCAGATGTCCTTGGAGCCGTGGCAGATCTAAGACTCAGGGAGGGGAAAGGGAAAGAGGAGAGGAAACTGAAAGAGAGGGGAAGAGAGGAACAGAGGTCCCCAGAGCCGAGGCAGTACACTCTTAGGGATAGAGAATGATGTTACTCTGGTGGAACACACAAAGGCTCTAGACAAAATCACAGAAATCCACTCCAGCAACCAAAAGGCAATTCTAAAAACATTGTTCTTTACTTGTTTTTCTTAAACTCTATGAAGGAAATAAATAAATAGGGCACAGCCACATTTTCTAAAATTACCATTCTCCACTCCTCTCTCCCTCCTCACAGGTACTCCCAAGCTCCCAAGCTTTTCTCTCCCCTCTCTGTCTTTTGCCCCTGCTCTATCTCCCTCCCTTTACCAAAACACAATAACAACAGGAACAGTCTCTCCTAAATGTGTCAGCTCATCTCACCTCTTTGTCCCCCTCACCTTTTCTCCCCACAAAAAATTAGGAATCACAAAAGCCCCAAGGGTGGTGGAAAAGCAAAACCAGGATCCTCTGGGGGAAAGGAAAGCTTATAGGATAGTTATTTCTCTCCTGTCACAGGAGTTTCCTCTCACCTACAAGCCATCGCTTAAAAGAAAAAGAGAGAAAAGAAAATGTCCCGGAGTTAAGTTGTACATGGCAGTGACCCCAGTGCCATCAGATGCAAAGCCTGTGCCTTGAATATAGCAAGAACAGCTTCCCTAGGTGGTTTCCCCCACCACCTGACCTAGGCCACCTCTCTCCTAAGTCTGGAAGGGAAGCCCAGCCTTACCTGTCGATGCTGATGGCACAGAGGTTCAGGATGCTGGCTGTACACATCATGACATCCAGAGTGACGAAAACATCACAGCAAACTCGGCTGAAATTCCAGACTCCGCCTGTCACCTGGGTGTCAGAGACAAGGATGTTAGTGTTTCCCCCCAGCGAAGAGACAGCAACCCACTCGACTCTACCACCTTCCCTAGGCTGCCCTGCACAGACGCAGACATGCCCACCCTGTTGGTACAACATCATTACCAAGGGTAGGTAGGCATCGAGGGACTGTCAGGCTGCCCAAGACTGGTCGCCCAAGAAAGGATAAATCCATAGAATGTTAGTGCTGGAAGGGATCTTCCAAATCAATTAGTCCAGCATTTCTCAAAGTGTGGTCCACAGCGGGGTGCTCATTAAAGATGTAGATTTCTGAACCCTTCCTTAGACCTCCTGGGTCACAGTCTCTGGATTTGGGGCCCATGAATCTTGGTTTTTAAAAAAATAAATCCCCCTGTCTCCCATCACACCAGGGTCTGTGAATTGCTCATCTGGTTCAAACTCAGGAGGCAACTAAAGGTCATCGTGGTTAAGTGATACGCCCATAGATGCACAGCTGGGAGTAAAAGAACTTGGGTGACTGCCAGATGTGTGCACCGTGCCAAAACTGCGTCTCTGAAGCCCTCCGCCCAGTCGAGAGCTCACCATATACCAGGAAATAAACTGAGAACACATTTTTCATCAAACTTACCTCCAAAATGAAAATCTATCTGGCTTCCGGTTTTGAAGCTTTAACAACATCTATAAGAGCCTATGTAAAATAAATCCGTGCTGGTGTGCCTGCCTTCGTCACCATGGTCCCACTCACCAAGAGGTCAGGGGGAAGGTGTGTCCAGGGCATTGGAAAGGGGCCCAGATCCTCTTTACTATTCACGGAATCACTGAGGATGGTTCTGACTTTACGCATTTACACATGTGTTCCAAGCTCCATAACTCCTCCGAGTAACACTTATAAGTAAGTCAGGAATTTAGTTAATTTAAGTTATATTCTAGCACATTTCTATTTTCTTTAAAAATTTTTTTACATTACCTAATTGAGCCAGAGAGATATGCTAGGGAGATTATCACTTTCATCCACAAATGCCACTCTTGGGGCCCCGAGGCTTTTGTGCATTTGTCAGCTTCCTGCCCTTGGGGCTGCCATTCTTGGGCACCATGGTTCTCAAGGGGAAACCTGTGAAGCTTTGTACCCCAGGCTATAGCTGGGTGTTCGTGTTATCTCTGCTGGGCAGGACCAATGGCTATTCAAGAGAAAAGGGAGTGAAACATAGGTACAGTAGCCTCTGAAGTAGGTTCTCAAGGAAAAAAGCTACAAAAAATAGTGCATGAAGATGCTGTTGGCCCTCTGTCTAATTTTTCTCATCCAAGATGCTGGTTATATCACCAGGCCACTTGACTATCCATCATTGTTTTATGGCACTAATGCAAGTTCCTGAAAGGCTCTCTCTCTTTCCCCTTCCCTACTAATTTCTTTCCCCTTAGATTTATTTCCTTTTCAGCATTTGATCTTTTCCCTATATTTGGTCATTTCCAAGCTCTACTATGAGAAACTCTGACCGAAAGTATTTTGTTTAAAAGCAACAATGAAAAGTTCAAACTAGGGTTGAAGTCATCATTTTTGTTCATTTAGTTGTGGATTTACTTTCTCTCTTTTAGTCCAACCATTTGACTCTATGTAAATAAAAGCTTAATATGAATTTTAAAGGAATTCTGAGAATGAAAACTTTTAAAAAGGGACATGTATAGTCATAACACAATGAGAGGAACCAGGATAATAGAAGATGGTTTTGCTCAATCCATAGGACAGTTGTATGCTGTAAAAGCTTCTTGCAAAAGGTGAAATTTGTATACTAAATCTCTTTTCACATATGTTTACTATACAATTTACATCTTAAATTGGGGAAAACCACTTTTTTTTTTTTTTGAAAAATTGTGAGTGCCTGTTTGTGTACATATGTTGGGGGACAGTGTAGGTGAGAGAGGATCATTAGAACAATAGAAAACTGCAGGCTTGCTGGATGTCCTGTTTGTTCGTTTATTTGTTTGCTCATTTGTCCATTCATTCATTCATAAAACAAGTACTGTGAAATTCCTAATACTTAGTTCATTGGAGGAGGGTATGTTATGTGCTTTAAATTTTTTTAAAAAATTTATTTATTTTTGACTGTGTTGGGTCTTCATTGCTGCGCTTGGGCTTTCTCTAGTTGCGGTGAGCAGAGGCTACTCTTCGTTGCGAGTGTGTGGGCTTCTCATTGCCGTGGCTTCTCTCGCTGTGGAGCACAGGCTCTAGGCGTGCGGGCTTCAGTTGTCGTGGCTTACGGGCTCTAGAGCACAGGCTCAGTAGTTGTGGCGCACGGGCTTAGTTGCTCTGCGGCATGTGGGATCTTACCAGCCCAGGGCTCAAACCTGTTTTCCCCTGCATCGGCAGGCAGATTCTTAACCATTGCACCACCAGGGAAGCCCTGTTACGTGTTTTAAGAGGTTTTTAAAAAAGATCTTCTTGAAGAGAACTGGAGAAGCAAGCCATTCTTAAATAAAGTAACTAGAGATCATCATGAGATCCTAATACCATTAATACAAGCTAACATTTATTGAGAACTCGATCTATGTGTGTCACCAACCCATATGACCCATTCCAGAAAGTTCTCTAACTTTGAAACATTGATTCTGATAACTTGATACCTGAATTGTTTAAAACTGTCTATGCTCTTAAAGCTTTTTGAAGACAAATTATACACTTATTTGATAGGAGATTAAATGACTGCAACTTAGTCAACCTGATAGGAGCAGGGACTCTTACGTGTTTGCTGCTGCATCCAGGCTCCTAGAGCAATGCCCAGCCTGCAAGTATATTCTGACAGAAGGAATGGTCTCTGACATAATCTGTGTTAATACTAATAATTACCGATGTCTGAACTTTACATACATGGCCTCTATTGCTGATCATGGTCCTGTGAGAGAGGACTATTGTTATCTTCATTGCAGAGAAAGAAACTAAAGCTTGGGGAGGTTCAGTACCTTGCCCAGAGAGGCATGGCTATAGAGGCAGGTGGGGCACTGGCATGTAGGTTGTTACACACCTGCTGTATGGGGGTGTCAGGCGAGGAAGGGGCAGCTGTTGGAAAGGGATGGAAGTGGGTGGCCACAAGGGAGAAGGAGAAAACCTTGTGCCATCAAGGATTTTTGTGTGACAGACCGCATCAACCCCCTTCTAGGGAATGAGACACCTCCTTCTGATTGCTTGTGTCCCAGGGTTGTAGAAAAACAGCACAAAACAGTGGGGGCTACTGACTTTGGGGCCTAGTGAAAGTATGTACCTGGCAGATTTCTTTGGTCCCTGGTTTCTTGAGCCCCTAAGGACCAAAGCCTTCAAGCTGCCCTCTGGCTTCCAGGCCCCCACTGTGCTACCCCATTCTGGCTCTCCTCTCATCCTGTCTCCAACTCTGCCAGCAAAATCCCCATTCACTCCTTGATCTCAGCTAAGTGTCAAGAAGAAAACAACGTGATTAGCTAATTTAAGTAATTCCCGCTAAGGTGCCATCACTTGGTTTTCCCTAATTGGTGGGATGTGTAATGGAAACACTTAAGTCCTCCATGCCAAGTAAATAATAGTGAAAGATCAATAAAGGGCCAAGAACATGCTAAGTAACTATTACAGCAACCAAATGAGGTAAATGTCCTTTCCAATTTATAGATAAAGAAATGGAGTCTGAGAGGGGTTGAATAATTTGCCTAAGGACATATAGCTAGTAAAAGTAGCTGGGGACTTCCCTGGTGGCGCAGTGGTTGAGAGTCCACCTGCCGATGCAGGGGACACGGGTTCGTGCCCCTGTCTGGGAAGATCCCACATGCTGCGGAGCGGCTGGGCCTGTGAGCCATGGCCGCTGAGCCTGCGCATCCGGAGCCTGTGCTCTACAACGGGAGAGGCCACAACAGTGAGAGGCCCATGTACAGCAAAAAAAAAAAAAAAAGTAGCTGGAATTTCAAACCCTTAATATCAACCATTACTCTGTTTTGCCTCTCAGAGGTCAGCACCCCGACACGCTGCTTCTGGGAAGTGTACAGTTTAACTCCATTCTCATGTCATAGGAGGGAGAAGAGTTGGCATTGGTCTGTCTACCTACCCACATAGCCGGTGTTCACTGAGGGCCCATTATAGGGCTGATACCTTGCTGGGGTGGGTGTACTGAAATGAATTAAACCTGTTTTTGTTCCCAGGGCCTCAGAATATAGTATCTGTGTGTTAGGGGGAGTCATGTGTGAATGGGAAGGGATGAACTGAGGGCCCAGGAGATGGATGCTAAGAAAATGACTATGATACAGTATGATAAGTGCTGACAGTGAGATGAGTACTACAGAGTGTTGGGAGAACATGAAAGGTAAAGTGATTTTTGAAATTAAAGGAGAAGCAAAGCAAAGCAAAAAAAAAAAAAAATCTGATTGATTTAAGGCTTTTTAGAAACATGATTCTACCTTCTTCCTAAATTTTAATGAATAAAACTCACTTTGGAATTAAACAGCAGCCAGATGGTGTTACTCTCACTTGCTAATGAATATAACTAACTCCCTTTGGCAATACAGAAGGTGGGAGAAGCAAGAGTGTCTTCAGGTACTGAAGTTGGCTATTGATTTTCAACAGACACAGCCTAAGGCAGCATTTCCCAAATTTTCTGATAAGACAGCATTTCCCAAATCACCTGAGGCTCTTGTTAAAATGATTCTTAGGCCCTACTCAGAATAATGTCCCTCCAGTGATTTTTGCTGCCTGGAAGGGTTGGGAAATGCTGGCTCTAGGGGGTGTGGGGGCATGACTTTGTCCCTAAAGAATAGATATATATATAGATATAGATATAGATATATCTATATCTATATATCTGAGTCACTTTGCTGTACAGCAGAAATGAACACAACGTTGTAAATCAACTGTACTTTAGTAAAATTTTAAAATATATATATTAAAAAAGAAAGAGGGCTTCCCTGGTGGCGCAGTGGTTGAGAGTCTGCCTGCCGATGCAGGGGACATGGGTTCGTGCCCCGGTCTGGGAGGATCCCATGTGCCGCGGAGCGGCTGGGCCCCTGAGCCAGCTGAGCCTGCGCGTCCGGAGCCTGTGCTCCGCAACGGGAGAGGCCACAGCAGTGAGAGGCCCACGTACCACAAAAAGAAAGAAAGAAAGAAAGAAATGGTTGTCCCTAGAGCTCCTTAAGCATTGTTTATCCCTTGGATGCCTTTGGCCTCATAGTTCCTTCTCAGAAGAATGTTTTTAAATGCGTGAAATAAAATACAGTGGATCACAAAGGATAGTGATTATATCAAAATATAGTTACCAAAGTTTTTTTAAAAAAAATATGTGATTCTTTAAGAATGCACTAAATGACAAGACCTAGTAGTTTCGAAGCACTGATGAGTGTAAATGGTATTAGGGGTCTGCAAAAACTGTAATGCGATTTGAAAATATAAATATCTGTGATTTCCACCGGGGACGCTAAGGATTTCTTCTGCTGTGGGTTGATGCTGACATTCATAATTGAAGGAAGTGCTTAATTTCGGTTTAGTGAAAATAAAGAAGTAATTTTATTTATATCCAAGTTGATGGACTCCCCAGGTTAAGAACTCCTGCTCTAAGGGATGGATTTTTAGTTGTTTGTGGGAGATATCCAAGGAGAAAAGATGGAATTACTTCTCTAATTAGCCTCTTCATTCCATTTTTGTTTGCCACATTTGAAATCCTTTTTTTTCTTCCTCCCTCCCTCCCTCCCTCCTTCCTTCCTTCCTTCCTTCCTCCTTTTCTTTTTTTTTGCAGGAGGGGATTGCTGTGGGACAAAATAGGGTACTAAATAAGGATTTTTCACTTCTCTGAATCCCAATTTCCTCATCTGCGAAATCAGGTTTTTACAGATTAGTGGTTCCTACCTGTCAGTTTGTAGCAGATGGCCAGCTGGCTGCACAAATCAGCTGGGGTGGGAATGGGCCTGGGACTAAGGGTTTGTTACAGTTGCTATAGACTTTCAGGACCACCCCTAGAAATTCCGGTTTGGTAGATCTGGGGTACACCCATCAGTCTGTATTTTGAACAAGCAGCTCCCCGTCATAAAGGTTTAGCTCAAAGTTTAGGTTCATGAGAGTCATGGAGGAGCTCTTTTAAAGTGCAGACCCTGAGGCCCATGCCCACAGAGAATCCCGGTCACTGGAATGTGGCCAGAAATTTCTTGAGGTTGGATCATACTTTAGAAATGATGGCAGAAATACTCTCCAAGCCCTTCCAGCTTTCACAGTCTATGACTTCCAGAAAAGTCTAGACTTTGGTGAAGAGACTGTGAGAACCCCCTGCTTTTTTTTTTCAGTAGGGAGCTTTTAAATTGCTATCATCTGGGGTTTTTTGAACAATGGTAAAATTCTTCTTAAAAAAGTCTTTATTTTTAATAATCAATATCATAACAAGTCCAAAGGCATCTGTCTCCCAAAACAGCACTCTCTGACCTTCGATCAGGCTCTCTATGGCGAGTTTCCCTGCCTGAACCCACTTGGCACTTTTTTGCTTGTCTATATTCCCTAACCCTCAAATCTTTTCTCCAGTCCACACTGGGACCCAAGTACTCTGACTTTAGTATTCTAAATGTCCCCCTGGTTGCTTACGCTGCCTTTCTGCCCTGATACAAGTGTATTAGACATCACAAAAGGTGCTTAACCGAGTGGAACAAAATGGAATGTTGGTGCTTAGAGAGGGAGCTCCAAACAGACTGCAGCTTCTAGATCAGGAAATTAAAAACTTGAGAGGGAATCGGAGATAGAACTCTTTGGTACAGAACAGCAAAGAGTTTTCATGAAAATGCTGCAAACTGAATTACAGAGATGGCCAGGCCAGGGCCCTCTGGAATATAATTTACTCTGAGGTCACCTGCATGGCTCTTGTCCTCAACTTCTCTGCTAGGCCTGAGGACTGAGGAAACTGAAGAAAGTCAGTGACGGGCCCCCGCTAGTCCCTTTTAATATATTGTCCAGGCCCAGTCTTCTGTGTACCTTCATGATGAGAATGGTACCAGCAAAGGCCACTGTGATGCATACTTGCTGACTATCTTCTTTCCTCTTTCCAATAGTCCTTGGATTCCACTGGGAATCCCTGAGATTCCTGAGCAGTTGATGTGTTCTATGGAAGGTACACATAACCTATGCTAAACTGACGATTCTATTCAGTGATTAGTTCAGAGAAAATCGTGTGCCATAAGCCAGTCCAATCGAAGTACATCTTGACACTTCTACTAGAAATTCTGGGACATGGATTTTCTCTTTTGCTGTGAATGGTGTGGTGCATACATGTGAGGTCTATAGCTTACCCTTTGCCTGTGGATAAGGTCAGTATATGGAAGAAGACAGAGCTGAGAGAACTGTAGAGAAATGGAACTGGAGCCCTGTTCAAATTGTGCCTGCAGCCCACCCTACCACAGGACTTTTAAACTCATTGGTATGAGAGCCAATGCATTCTGTTCATTGTTTAAGTCAATCGGAGTTAAGGTTTCTTTTACTTAACAATAAAATTGTCTAAACTGAGATATTTATAGATCACACTTTTCAGTTATTGAAACATTTTTTTCAGTTGATGACAGTTGAGCCTAAATCAACCTTGTGAGGTAGGGAAAGTGTAGTTGTCACTTTCATTTTATTCATTTAACTCCACGCCTTCTGACTCCCAATTCTGAGCCTTTCTCATAGCACAACCTTGCATCAGAATAACATTCATCCCAGTGAATTCCAGAAGAAGCACAAAGTTATATGACATTTTATTGCCTACATCACCCCCACATCTTCTTTTTTAATAAAACCCACATTTTCACTTTTCCTTTTCTATCCTCCCTTGCATCTAAAAGTGACCTTATGTTCCAGGTGTAGCCAATTAGACAAATGAAGTTCCTTAGGGAGATGCTTCAAGCCACTCCAGGGAAAGGGCTTTTATTTACTTTTTCTTTTTCTGCTGTCCCCACACATCCTATTTTTGAGTATGGCCATGATGCTTGGGGCTATGGCAGCCCTGTTGTGAGTAGCATGAGGAAGTGAGTTTGCCAAGGATGATGAACAGAAAGAATGGGAGTCTGGTCCTTGATGACACCTGGAGCAGCTGAACCAATACCAACAGAACTCCTTCCTCCAGAATTCTGTTTATGTGAGAAAAGTAACTCCTATTTGTTTAAGCCACAGTGAGTCAAATTTTCCAATATTTACAGTCAAAACATTCGTAACTCATATATACTGGTGTCTGTCATGATGAGCCAGTTTTCCTCTGAAGGAAGGGGTCTGGCCAATGTGAGCCAATATTCCCTTCAAACAAGATGGATACATTCAAATCAAAGCGTGGGAAGCTGGGAATTTGACAGCTAATTTGGCCCCCTCATGGTGTTCTTATGTTTGTTCTGTCCTCCTGGGGGCCCTCAAACCTCCAACAGTCTCTGTGGTCAACACTGCATCCTTTCCTCTTTTCAAGGGAGCTCTTTGGTATGATCTTCTAATTACTAGACCAGCTACTCATCATTAGGACAAGTTAGTGAGAGTAATACTTTTTGCTCTTCTCTG
The DNA here is from genome assembly GCF_003031525.2 of Neophocaena asiaeorientalis asiaeorientalis. Lineage (NCBI taxonomy): Eukaryota > Metazoa > Chordata > Mammalia > Artiodactyla > Phocoenidae > Neophocaena > Neophocaena asiaeorientalis. The sequence continues at coordinate 1,210,589 of NW_020185333.1, read as the reverse complement.
AGACATGTGAATTTATGTATTCACAATCACTTTAAGAGCTCAAAGTGTTCTTTTCTCTCGTTAAAGCACCCAGTCTACTTCTGGGGTCCACAGAAAGCAGGCAGGCATTTAAGACTAAGGGAAATATACAGACTGGGGTGGGATAGGGAGACCTGATCCTTTGGAATAGAGCCTTCTATTATCTTAACTGGTTGTCTGTTAATGATGGCTACCTAACGTCATATTCTGTCTTTTATTGAGACAGACCCTTAGTTGACTGTTGGGGAAAGTGACGTAGAGATACTAAGCTGCAATTACTAGAGCCTTGAAGCAAGTGGGTAGGACCGAAAGGAGGTCACAAAGCCCATTTCCCAGTGGAGAGATGTCTCTGCTCTCCCACATCTTTTTTGTATGATTTTAAACTTATGTGACTGTACTCTTGATTACTGAATACCTACCTGTTGTAAATAACCTGTCGGACAGAGGGCATCTTGGTTTTAATGAGGGAAAACAAGAGCTCCAGCAGAGCTCTTCTCACAGGGGAAAACCCATAGATACAACTTGCGGAGAGTCCACTAAGGCCTTTGGCAAGATTTCATGCCAGCCCTCTGTTGCTCAGTTGCTCCTCTATGCTCAGCAGTAGAGGGGGCGTACCACCCATACTGGCAGGTGTGGCTAGAAGGGGATGCCAGGGGTATCTAGCGTGAGAAGGTCACAATGTCCATCTCCTATACCCGTATCTACAGAGGTTTTCCAATATAATCCATTCAGAGTCCTGGAAGCAATCACAAATGGACAGCAAATGAGTGCCCCGAGTGCACAGACACCAAAAGCCTGGTTTTATGTCAGAGGCAATTAAAATGCTTATCAGAGTGAAGGTTCTCTTCCTGCCTTTCTTTCCGACATTCATCCTTCTGGCAGACATAAGAATCCTTGTAATGTATAGGGATGGACAGAAACACTTTTGAGGAGGGTGTGGCGATGTTCTGAATCATTGACTAATCCATCCACACTGGGTTGTAGCACCTAAAGTCTGCCTCACTCTTGAACAGAAATATCATATACTTCTAACTCCTTTTCAGTGTCATTATTAAAAAATAAAATAAAAGTAAATAGTTCATTGTAACAATAGATGTAGCTGCAGATGGTATAAGCAGGAATGGCCCATCTAATGCATACATTGCAGACCAGATTCATTTAATCATTCATACATCAAATATTTATTTAGTACATATTATGTGCCAGGTAGTATGTTTGGACTACAGGGAAAAAAAGAACAAAGACATAGCTTCTGACTTCAAGGATGTCTCGGCCTAATTGGGTTGACAGAAAGGTCAAGATAATTACAAGACCCTTTGATGTCAAGATAATCCTAACTGGGAAAAATTAATGCATATTTTTTTCTCTGAGTATTCCCTTAGGCTTTAAATCTATCCCAATCAGCCTAGTTGTTTTTATTCTTTTCCTTTCCTTTTCTATCTCCTTGATTTCTTTCCTTAATGTCTCCCCATTGAGATCATAAGTCTAATTTTAGTCCCCAGTCATTCTTTAATACGGTTACTCGTCTAAGCAGTCTATGTTCGAGGTTTTTGTTCTCCTGTGATATGTCATACTTAATTAACTGTCATCTTCACTATTAATATTAACTGAGATATTAATTTGATGAATTTTAATTTCTCTTAATCATGGCATCATTTTGAGCCTTCATTGGATACCTTTTTAGAATGATACACAGTGCAGAGGAGAAATATTAACAGGATATTAAGGGTTTTAAAAAAACTCTTTAGTAATTGCACGTTTTCCTGGTAGGAATATCTGTTTCTTGAATAGGTGTAGGCACCCTGATTTCCTTGTTAGCAAATGGATGTTTTGTCTTGATCAACTCCTGACTCTGTTTTGCACTTTCAAATGAAAATACTTTCAAATTTAAGAAATGTTTCTCTCCGGCAGAATTCTCCAGGGTCTGCTGCATTATCTAACTGGTGAGGGAGGCACCAAAAATATAAATTTGGTCTTTTCCTTTGGAAGCGGAGTCTGCGGAGAGCTGGTACCCAGGAGGAAAATGCTGAGTCCAAGGGCAACTGAACCATCAGAAGTCTGATCTATCTGCAGACTGTTCCTGCTCTCTTTTCCTCTCATTCAGTTAAAAAAGAAAATTGTTTTTTTAAAATTAATTCCTCTGCCCCTACATGCCTCCTGCACATAACCACCCCTATATACATTGAAACACTGATGAGGATGGCCACTGGACTGCTCCCACCCCACCCCCCATATCTTTGCAACATGACTGGCACAGAGAGTAAGCCTGGTGCATTTCTAGGACAAGTCCCATCACTCAAGTCCAGTCACCTGGATGCTGGAGGCCTGGGGAGAGAATCATTCCCAGCTCCCTGGTTCTGACGTGGGCAAGTGATGCTGGAATAATGGTGCTCTCAGGACTTTCAGGTCCCTCATGAAAGGGAGAATGGCAGGAGCTGTCCTTCTCTCCCTAGACCCTGGATCATGGCAGGGAGCATTCTGACCCCAGATGCCAGGAGCTCACGGAAGACAAAGACAAGCACGGTCACATGGGCAGCTTGCACTTGCGACCTACTCACCTCCAGGTACACCACCCAGGGCATCACCAAGGTGGCCACCAGCAGGTCTGCCACAGCCAGGCTCACCACCAGATAGTTGGTGGTGGTCTGCAGGGCCCGTTCCTTCAGCACGGCCACACACACCAGACCATTTCCAAAGATGATCGCCAGGATGAGCACGCAGTAGGAGAGGGCATAGTAGGCATGTGGGCGGGCCCGGCTGGCCCCGGTGGAGTTCTCTGCCGCACACGTGGTGTTGATGTGGCCCCCCAGCTGGCTGAGAGGCGCCATAGCCCGGAGGGAGAGGAGGGACCCCGACACGTTTACTGAGAGGAGATAGAAAACAATGTCGGTCAAGTCAGACTCTTTGGAGCTTGGCTGCTTTGGGTACATTTTTTGATTTTTTGATTCGATACATATTTTGGTGAGCACTTTCTATATGCTGGGCACTATTCTAAGCCCTGGATATACAGCAATGAAAAAAATAGAAAAAAATCCCTGCCCTCATGAAGCCTCCATTCCAGAGAAGACAGTAATAAACAAGATAAATCCAAGATGTGGTATGTTCAATGATGACATGTATTTTGGAGAACAAAAAAGTAGGGAAGGGGGTGAGGACAGGGTGAGGATGGTGTGTGTGTGAGTACTTAGGTAAGCAGGAAGCCCTCGTGGAGGTGGTGACAGTTGAGTCACGAACTGGAGGACCTGAGGAAGCCCACTGTGCTGATAGCCAAGCAGGAGGAATGGCAGGTACAAAGGCAGGGCGGCAGGGTGGCTGGCAGGTGGAAGGGACAGCAGGGAGACCAGTGGAAAGAGCTGGGTGAGGCAGGGGCAGAGTGGAAGGGTGTGAGGTTGAGAGGTCATGCTGGGCCATTGAAAGAACCATGCTTGGACTCTGAGTGAGATGGGGAGCTGTTGCAGGATTAGAATCCCAGCTCTACCACTTCCAAACTCTGGGGTCTTGGGCATGTAACTTCACCTCTCTGAGCTTCAGTTTCCTCCTTTGTAAAATGGGGGATATAATGGAACTCGTCCCACAGGGATTTTGTGAAGATTAAATGAGCTATTACATACGGAAGACGTTGACAGCCATGCCCGACACCTAGAAAGCTATGCAAGTCTCAGCTCTTTTTCTCTCATTGGTCTGTTTCTCTTAGCTTCCCAGCCCCTCTCCTTGTCTCCTCCCTCCCTATCTCTCTTGCCCGCATTTGCCTTTCCCATGCCTCCCTTCACTTCCTTCAATCTCCCATTCTTTCTCTTGGGTCTTATGTAGCAGGACATGGTGGGTTTGGGAGCCTGGGCTGTGGGAGAAAATCTCAAGAATAATGGGGTTTAGAGGCAGTACAGTGGTTTTTATATTTAGGGAAAATCCATGTCCTGAATTTTATTTGAAACCTCCTAATTTTTTTTTTTGGCTGCACCGTGTGGCTTGTGGGATCTTAGTTCCCCAACCAGGGATTGAACCCAGTCCATGGCAGTGAAAGTGCCGAATCCTAACCACTGGACCACCAGGGAATTCCTGAAACCTCCTAATTTTTAAAGACTCATTATTAATTTAAAAAATATTTAAGCTTTATGAAGTCTCCCATCCCCCCTTCACCCCAAAATCCCACATCCATAGCCAATGACCCATGCATCATCAGTTTTCAATCTCTGACCTAGTCCAATGCCCTCACTGTTCAAACAGGGAAATTGAGACCCAGAGAGATGATTAACAACTTAAGTCACAGCTTCTTAGCGGCAGAACTGGCATGCAGGCCTCCCAACGCCCTCCTTTGACATCTGAAAGCCATAGCAACTGTCACATCACTAGCCCTCTGGGAAAAGCCAATCCTCCAACCGTGGGGACTTTGGACATAGCGTGGGAAAGGCAACAGAGCCCATTGGTTGCCCCCATGACACCAACCTGTTGGGGCCAGAAGAGACTCTGGGCTCTTAAAGCCAGGTTTGTGCATGTCTGTGGGGGACAAAAGTCATTGTGTCCTGAAGAAAAATATGGAAATGACTTTGTGCCAAGGGTAGCAGTGCATCAAAGCCACATGCTGGGGGGAAGCACAAGACTTATAGCCTATGGTAGGACCCTGAGACTTGGGTAAGAGTGACTCCTGCCCTGGGCGCTGTGCTTCCGAGGGCTCCACATTGGACCCCATCTGGTTGTATCCTTCCTAGAGGATGAGGTCACGCTCTCCCATGGCACCAAGGAGAAGATCCATCGGGTCCACACTCCCATTCTAGACCATACTCTTGGTACCAAGATCTCAGGATTCTCTGCCCAAACTGCTTGGAGCCTATTTCTCGGGCAGCACCAGCCTCATTTTGGATGTGTCACCCTGAAGGAAGACTGTGGCATGTATGTGTGGGACCCATGGGCTCCAGGGGTAGCTGTTTGGATGAGCTCAGATGAATAGCTTGGATGTAGCCCGAGGTGTGGAGAGAAGAGGACAGAGTCCCTGGGACGGGATGTCGGGTGGGGCAGCTTCTCCTGCCCTCTCACATTTTGTACTGAACTCTTAAGGCCCAGGAACCCTAAATTCAAATCTGGCCTTCCAGATTGTTAAGAAGGTGCCTTTATCAAGACAGGAGGAGTAAACATTTCATTCAATGGTGTTTGTTAATTATAACGAAAATATTTAGACATGGAGTATATGGGCCTCCATGGGAACTCTTGCTCTAGGCTGTGGCAGAGGTAGAGGCTGGCTTGGTGGCCAGGATTTGCTCTCAATTCTGCTAACTGCTGCTCTCCTTTGATTAGGAGATTGGCTTAATCCTGGCTGTCATTTTGTATGCTATTTTGAATGTTTCAGCCTGGAATGTGAAAGTGTTAAAATGAACAAATAATTGTAAGGGGCGAGTGATTTGGAATGAATTCAGAGAATTGTTTAAAAAAAAATCGTTCTTTATCTTGGCACACTGTTTGCACTAAATATATTTTAAAGCATAATAATAATTTTTGATAATAATTATAATTTTCTCATTATTCAGAGAAGGGCAGCCACTACCCTGGAGATAGCACTGTTGCTGCCAAGAGCTTCTGGAAAAACACAAAGCTTTCTGATTGTTCAAGGATATTTTCACCTTCGAGGCAGGCTCAGGCCCAGAACGCCTTTCCTTCTGCAACTGGGCCACGTTGGAAATCAATGGCCAGAAATCACTCTTTCCTATGATGTCTTAGCCTCATCTTCCCTGTCAGGTAGGAGGGAGGCATAAAACCTTGGGATATTTGTTACCATCTTGCTGGACATTTTACTCTGCCAAGGTTTGACAGCTACTTAAAAATAGTACAGCTAAGTGTCAATGACTAAACTATATGAAAGGAAACCCTCAACTCTGAAAATCAATTCTGAGCCTGACGTTGTAATCACCACTGCATGAGTTTCCGATTTACTTATTTTTTGCATTGCACTGTCTCTGCTCTTAGATTCTTTAGAGCAGCAGGTGGGGGTAAGCCTTGGTTGCCCAGGCAGTTCCTGATGAGTTTGTGGGTGTGGGAGGTGAAAGCAGAAAATGAGTGAGATGCTAGATTACTCCCCACTTTTCAGCTTCATTGTTTGAACTTCCTCCCTCCTTAGATTAAAAAGAAATTTTTTTTAACCAGCATTGCTTATATAACACAGAACTGGGCTGGGTTTTCTCCTTTCTTTCTCCTTTTGATAGATATGCTATCAGATAGTAAACTGGTCTCAGGTAGGAGAAGTAAAGAGCCCGGAGAATTCATTAACTTGACAATCACTCTCTAAGTAATTCATAATGATAGCCTGGTTTCTTCATCAGCAAAATCAGGATAATCATACCCATCTATAGGGTTATTGTGCAGTCAACTAAAATTATATACGTAAAGTCTTGGCACTGTTGACAACTGGGGCTGGATAATTCTTTCTTGGGGCAGGGGGTGCTGTCATCTGCATTGTAGGATTTTTAGCAACATCCCTGACATCTATTCACTAGATGCCAGCAGCACTTCCCCTCGCCCCAGCTGTGACAGTGAAAAAAGTCTCCGACATTGTCAAATGTCCCTTGCGGAGCAAAATTGCTCTCCCCATTGAGATTCATGGCTCTAACATAATGTCTGGCACGTTGCACTTAAAATATTGTAGCTTTTATTGTTTAAGGGCAAGTGGGAATAGGTGCATGGGTCAAATAAACTACAATTGCTGAGTGTCTAATGGACTTGGAAATTAGGAGATTACTGATGACCTCAGCAAAGAGTGTTAGTTAAGAGTGGATGGAGGTGAGAAAGTGGAGAAGGCAAGGACTAGAAGATTGGTCTTACTCTTTTAAGAATCATTATATATAATACTACTTACAAATTTCAACGAGCCTTTGAATTTCTTACACAGTCTTTATAGTTTATTCTGGCATCTCTTAGAGTGAGTGAATAATCTACTTTAAAACACAGGGGCACAGAGCATGGTCAGACCCCCATCAGCTATGACATACATCCTGATTTGATGATTATTCAGTCCTTCGGTGTGGAACCACAGTCTGCCTGGAACATCTATCTGTAGGTTGTCTCGTTTGGGCTCCTGGTTCCATAACAGGCTCCCATTGAGTTTGTTAAGAAGTTATTTATTAAGATTTACAGGGTTTTAATTGTTTGTTCTCTTTTCTCAAGGCTATCAAGTTAAGCAAAAAACAAACAAGAAAAACAGAAACATCTTGAGTTCTCAACCTCCTTCTAAAGACAATATTCACTACCGCTTCTGGTTGCTACTGTGTGCCGGGCGCTAGTACTGTACAGATATTACCTCGTTTTAATATTTATAGTAACCCTGAAGGTGGATATTGATATCTTCCTTTTATAGGTTAAAAAATTGAGACTCAGTAACTTTCTTAAGATTACACAATGTGTAGGGGGCTACGTTGAGCCTAGCTTTCATCTTGTGTCTCCCTAAATCCAAAACTTGTGACTTATTTAATGTGTCTGTGCTGGGGGTGGAAGGTGATGTGGGCAGTCATTTCCAGATAGAAATGGTTTTTCCTGAACCCAGAACAAAATGCCTTGATAGCAGGGTCACAAGACCAACTACTTATATCATAGATCTCCGTCTTTTGCAACCTCTAAACTTTCACTCAGTTACATCCTGATCTCTAGTCTCCAGAGCTTTTCTGGCTTGGGGCTTCAATGCAAACTTGCTATATTGCCTGAAAAAATTAATAATTATAGCTAACATTTTATAAGCATTATCTTATTTAAACCTCACAACAACCTGATGAAGGAAATAGGTGCTATTATTATCCCCATTTTTGCAGTTGAAGAAAGTAAGTAACAGAAAGGTTAAGTATCTTGCTGAGGTCATACACCAGTAATTATGGAGCTGATTCAACCCAAGATCTGTCTGTTTCCAGAGCTCCATGTTCTTAACTTCCCCATTATTCAGGTGAAGGAGACAAACCTGAAATGGGGGCTAATTTTTTTTTTTTTCCGGTGCGCGGGCCTCTCACTGTTGCGGCCTCTCCCGTTGCGGAGCACAGGCTCCGGATGCGCAGGCTCAGCGGCCATGGCTCACGGGCGCAGCCGCTCCGCGGCATGTGGGATCTTCCCGGACCGGGGCACGAACCCGCGTCCCCTGCATCGGCAGGCGGACTCTCAACCACTGCGCCACCAGGGAAGCCCTGCGGGCTAATTTTAAAATCTCGCCTTTTCAGAGTATCTTGTGCACATGAGCAGACCAAGCTCAGTGAAGTCAATGCAGGTGCACACTGCACATAGAAACAGTGGGAGTTACATTGTCATTATTATTAGAGGTAGTCTGTAGCATTTCTATGGCACTTTATTCTTGAAAATTGCTGTCTAGTTTATTTTCCTACTAAAAATTCACGAGTGCATTGAAATACCTAGCCTATTTATATTTTTGGGCACATCTACATTGTTGGTACATGTACAGAGAAAAAACATATCTGGTTACTGAGATCCAGTAGCTAAGGTAATATAGTTCTTCTTCATTAAACTTTCCCAGTAAAGCAGAGCATCCCTACTTTCCATCGCAAATTCTAATGTCTGAGCATCCCACCATTCTATTCAGAGATAAAATGGGGAACTCGATGGATTAGTCAATCAATCAATAAGTAAATGTTAATTGATGACAAACTTCAATACATTAGAAAATGAATTTAGTATTCGGTAAAATCTACTTTGTATTTGTTTAAATTCATATTCCATAATAAGCAGGCTTCTGTATAGATTCTTTAATATCAGGCATGCATTCGGATACTGTCAGTGTTTTCTATGCCCAACAACTCTGCACACTGCTAGCCAAGCAGACCCTTAAAAATGTTCAACTATAAATAAACATGTGTCTGAGTAAGAATCTTTCTCATATGGTATCTGCTTCTCTTTGGCTATAAGAGATCCAATGCTATGTCAAGCAGCGATTCTTCACTCCTACCCATGGACAGACATTTTACTGACCTTTTAGTGTCAGTAAGCAAAGGGCTTCACCTGTAAAGTGCAAACAGGCATGCAGAATGCGTTTAGAAATGAATGTTTGTGCGTTCATTTTGATAGTATTTGATTAAACTAAAGGCATGAACTGGAAAAATGACTAATTGCAACAACTTCCGTTGACCCGATAAGCTACAGTAAGTAATGAAAGTCCTACAATTAAACAACAATACCCTCAAAATCATATGCCATCAGTAAAGAAAATATACACAATTATCATCTCAAGTACTGCATATCTCTGTTGGGAATAATTGGATTCTGACTTGGAAACAGCCTGACTTAAAATAGACCATTGAAAACAGTGCCTCTCCAAACCCTCAGCCCTGGATTACCAGGGTGCTGAATTGGGGAATTTAAAATAACAGACCCTTCCAATTAAGTAAAACCCTTAAGAGGAAAACAATCAACTTCCATAAAAATCTCAGGAATAGTAACAGCTTTTTATTTTCTATCTTTTAATTCTGCCTTGATATAGCTTCTAGAGCCCATGAGGATCTAATTTGGGGGAAAAAAAAGAGAAAGAGAACAGGTTTCTACTGCCCAAAAAATGAGAAGAAAATGAAAACAGTTTCCTCAGGGGTTCAGGTTTTTAAATAAGAGAGGGTACAGAGTTTTAATGCGTGTTCTCAGAGAACCACAGAACCCCAAACTGCTTAAATAACCTCTCAGGAAAACACTGTGTATTAAACTAGAAACGAAAAGAAAAACTACTTACCCTGAAAATTTCTTCTGATTTCTGGAGACTGTGGGGTTTAGCACCTCAGCTCCTGCAGCCATTTACTAACAGCAGACATGCCCAAGCAAAGCAAACTTTGCCTTTCCCAAGACACAGAAACTGTGGAAATGAACAGAAAGAAAATCACCCATTTTTGCCTCTCAGGTGAAATCACTTGTGTGCTGCTCTTCCAGCTTCCCTATTAGACCTTACTGCATGTTTCATAGCTGCTTTCGAATGCATCATTTTCTCTAGAGAATTTGGGAGGGACCCTAAACTGAACGTTGCTTGGGTCAGCCCTTCAGAAGCTCTGTCCTTGGTGCTGAAAGAGAGGTGTAGCAGGATCCGTTTTCCACCTCTCTCTTCTCTTTTCCCTCTGTGCCTCTATGTGCTTTGTGCTATGCTTTTTAGTATATGTGTATTTTCCCCTCAGTGCTCTTTTGAATCTCAGTTTTCCCACTGTCTTTACTTCTATGCTTTAATATCTCTTGAATAATTCTCACCTTCCTTAGTTTAATTGTCATTCCAGCTTTTGGTGGGTGTAAAGATGATTGGTTCAGAAGAATGAGCAGATCAACAAATTGATACCACAAGTGGTTAATAGAAATCAGTACACTTTAAAACACAATTGACAGAATAATTGAACTTGGAGGTGTAAGCCTGTCTTGGAGAAGAAGGTTAAAGGAAATATATTACAGCAGAAGCAAAACTGAGGCATGAAGAATAACTGGTGATAAAGTTGAAATAAGTTTCATACTGTGAGAAATGTTAAATGTTTATTTAGTGGCACTCCTTGTTTTCAGAGAACTTTACAATAACATTTGCCAATTCATTCTAACTGCTCTTCTGAGGTATGTGTGAGTAATTTTTTAAAACTCAACTTTAGAACTGGCTAAAGGGAGATGCCATGAAGGGCAGTCAGTGAAAGCCAGTTTCTGAAGCAGCACTAGAACTTAAACAATCTTAATTCATTGCCACCTCTTCATATAACATTTAACCATGGAATCCTAACTGTTCCCTATGTTATTGTTTTCGATTTCTTTTCCTTCCTTCAGAAAGGGTTGTAATGCTTTTACTACTTTCTCTGCCAACAGTGTATATGTTTGGCAGCTGCAGTCCAGACTGTCATGGGGAAGCTAGTCCCAGTTCAACTATGATAGAGACCTCTGCTGACTGAGAAAGGCAGCAACAACAAGGTCTAAATATTGCTATTAATAACAGCCATCATTTATTGAGCATGTACTAGTAGCCAGTCACTTTAATGCATTCTCTCTTTTAATCTTTTCAACAACCCTAAAAGATAGGTACTGCTTTTCCATTCCTAGTTTATCAATAGGGAAATTGAGGCTTAGAGAGGTTAAAATAATTTCTGAAGGTCACACGGCTAACAAGTAGTAGACCCAGGGTTTGGATTTGACATCAATTAATTCTGGAGCATGTTCTCTTAACTGCTATGTTACAATTCTTCCAAAGATGGAAAATTTAGATTTCCCAGGAGACTGACAATATGTCATAGAGAATAATAATTATGATGACAAAAATGATGATATCCATGATACAATATTGCTATGGTGACTTATAGTTTATCAGGCATTTTCTAATTCATGCTCCCAACTGCATCTTACATAAATCCTAATGATGCCCATTTTTACAGAGGCTGTTACGGATTGAATTGTATCCTCCCCAAATCCATAATCTCAGAATGTGACTATGTTTGGAAATAAGGTCTTTAAAGAGGTGATTAAGTAAAAACGAGGCCATTACGGTGTGCCCTAATACAATCTGACTGGTGTCCTTATAAGAAGAGGAAGAGACACCAGGGAGACACACACAGAGAAAAGACCACATGAGAACACAGCAAGAAGGCAGCCCTCTGCAAGCCAAGAAGAGAGTCCCTCAGGAGAAACCAAACCTGTCAACAAGTTGATCTTGGACTTCTAGCCCCGAGAAGTGTGGGAAAATTAATTTATGTTGTTTAAGCCATCCAAACTGTAGTATTTTGTTACATAAACCCTAGCAAACTAATACAGAAGTTTAGGAAGGTTAGGTGCCATATCCAAGGTTGCTCGTGATTTATAGGACATAAATGTACTGTTATGTGGCCTAAATATATCGAATATGCCCTAAAAGTGGAATTTCCGGCTTGAACGTAAACCCCTAGGCTCTTCTTCCCTTGGATTTGGGGACCAAGAGAATACGCACTGTCAAGGTTTGGCCTGTCTGATATGTAACAGCAGAGAATGTACGAGTAGCATTTAGCAGAATCATATTAAGGAACTCAGGGTCTTCTTGCTCATTTTCAGCATCATGGTTCCACTCTGAGTATCCTACGTTTATTTTCTTTAACATTTTTTTTTTTTTTTTTTTTTTTTTTTGCGGTACACGTTCCTCTCACTGTTGTGGCCTCTCCCGTTGACGTGCGGGCTCAGCAGCCATGGCTCACGGGCCCAGCCGCTCCGCGGTATGTGGGATCTTCCCGGACCGGGGTACGAACCCGTGTCCCCTGCATCGGCAGGCAGACGCTCAACCACTGCGCCACCGGGGAAGCCCTTCTTTAACATTTGATGATATCATATCTGATAATAATGCTGCCCTGATAACACACGAGTGTAGCAGGAAAGGTCACATTTCTCAACTTTCTGTGTTGAGAGTACATGGTGTATCCTCACAGAGCAGCTATAAATGTTGCTGGCAGAATTTTCCTCAGCATTTTTGTAATGTCTTTCTTTGGCAAGTTTCAAAGGAAGATAAAGAGGGAAATTAACCGACATGCCCAAAGTCACCCATCTAGGCACTCAACTCAGTCTTGACTGAACTGTCTCTCTAGTAGATTCCCTGACTGCCTTAGGGAACGGAAAGTGGGTGGTGAATAAGGGGGTCCTTTCTCTCAGGACTTCAGTGTAGATGACAGTCAGCAATTGCTCCTTTTAATCTGGCACTTTCCATTCATACAACACTGAACAAGTTTCAATCTTTTAAGTAAACAGAACTCTTATTCGTGATTGGCATTGAAGATTTGGAGACCTGCCTTCTGGGAAGGACTCCAGGATGCCTACAAAACCGATATGCTTGGGCAGAAACCAAGAAAAATATAGATCATTCTCATTTTCCTTCCAGGAACCCGTCTCAGTAGCATGACTGGAACATCTTATGTTGCAGTCAACAGTGCTTCCTCAGGGAAGTCTTCATATTCTGAACCTGAACTGGGAGGTTTAGAGCAAGAGTTAAGAGGTGGTGGGTGTCTGATACACAGGCATGCTCAGTGGTTTTGTTTGAAAGGATATTGGCGTGAAGTCTGTGGTAGAAATATTCCCCTCTAGTCTTTGAAATGCTGCTCCAGGGTAGCAGTTCTTCGGTTTCATCACAGGAAGCTTGCCTTCAGCACCAACCACTGAGGGCAACATGACTGTCTCACATCACTTTAAGCCGCCACAGAGCTCACACTCAGCAGGACAGTGTGGAGACCAAATGAGGCAGGGTAGGGAGCCAATTTTCAGGGCTCTCACTGTTGTGGCCTCTCCTGTTGCGGAGCACAGGCTCTGGACATGCAGGCTCAGCGGCCATGGCTCACAGGCCCAGCCACTCCGCGGCATGTGGGATCTTCCTGGACCGGGGCACGAACCCGTGTCCCCTGCATCCGCAGGCGGACTCTCAACCGCTGCGCCACCAGGGAAGCCCGACAATTTTTTGTTTTTTACATCTTTATTGGAGTATAATTGCTTTACAATGTTGTGTTAGTTTCTGCTGTACAACAAAGTGAATCAGCTATACATATACACATATCCCCATATCTCTTCCCTCTTGCATCTCCCTCCCTCCCACCCTCCTTATCCCGCCCCTCTAGGTTGTCACAAAGCATCAAGCTGATCTCCCTGTGCTATGCGGCTGCTTCCCACTAGCTATCTATTTTACATTTGGGAGTGTATATATGTCAGTGTTACTCTCTCACTTCGCATGACGATACTAAATTACATAAATACCATCAAAGAATAGCCCTTTGGTATGTTTTTCACTAGAATCAGACCTCAAGTTGTAGAGTGCAAAGGTAATTTGGCAAATGCAGTAAGTGGTCCAGGTAGTATGATGGCATCTTCCTAATCCCAGCCCCCATTCCTCACCAAAGACACGGTGGTCTTGCCATAGATGAGAAAGCCCTAGGTTTTATGTTTGAATTCACTCTGCTGCTGTAACAAATGTATGAAAGAGAAAAATAGGTCAATTCATTTTTTATTGTCTAGTACTGGGCTCGAACCTTTCTTCTTTTTTACCAGAGAATGGCACCAAGTTACAGTGGAAGGTTCCCAACCAATCAGATTAGTACCCACTCCACTGTTTTACAGGTAGCAGAGTAAGAGTAGGGAAGGAAGTAAATAAGTGATATCTATCTTCATATTTATATTAACTTTTCTGTGTGCTTGCATCTATCTTACTTCCTTTTTATACTTTCATCTTCACTTTTCCACCTATTTTCTTCCTGGTTTTTCCTCCTCTCCATCAGATAATCTTTTATTCTTTTACCTTTTTCTCATTTTCTCCCCCAATATTCTATTTCTTTTCTTCTTCTCCAAATTACATATAAAAGGGAATGGGGATGGGATGGAATTAGAGAAATCTATATCTTAATTAATTTATCATTTATTCAAAAAGGACTTTGGGTTGTTGAGTGTGGCAGATTGTATCTTCCAAAGATGACCACAGTTACATCTCCCATCCTTCATGCTCTTCTAGAACCTTGCCACTCCACCATCAAGAGTAGAGTCTATGTCTCTCTCCTTGAACCTGGTAGGCCTTTGTAACTCCCTCGACTAATAGAGTATGGCAGAAGTGATGCTATGTGATTTTCGAGGTCAGGCCATAAAAATGCCACATACTTCCATTTTGTTCTTTTGGGACACTTTTTCTTGGAACTCAGTCCCCATGCTTTGAGAAAGCCCAAGCAACCCCTGCAGGGATCCACATGGAGAGAAACCAAGACAGTTTGCCCCACAGCCCTGGGTGAGCTTCCAGCTGAAAGCCAGCATCAACTTGCCAAACCTAAGAGTAAGTCATTTTGTAAGTGGCTCCTTCAATCTCCAATTGAGCTGTCCCAGTTGATGCCATGTGGAACAGAGACAATCTGTCTCTGCAAAGCTCTGCCCAGATTTCAGATTCATTAGCACAATAAATGTTTGATACTGTTTTAAGCAAAGAATTATATTGTATAGCAACAGGTAGATTCAATCTTTCTAGAACTTGTCACATTTAGTGTTCAGAAGAGCACATCTCAAATTCTGTCAAATCCCATTCTGAAGCAATTGCCATTTAATTATTTAGTGTGTTTTGTTTGAATCTCAGATGCTGTTTATGTAACTGATTTTATAAAACTGTGTTACTCAAAGTATGGGCCATGGACCAGGAGCAGCAGCCACAGTTTCACTTTGGCAGTTGTTAGAAATGGAGAATCTTGGGTACCACCCCAGACTTGCTGAGTCTAGAATCTGCATCTTAACAAGATGCCCAGGTTATTCATTAAAGTTTGAGAAGCACTAGTGTAAAGAAAAAGCCTATAAAAGAGATACAGTTACAGACACGACATGAACAATGTATTATTTATTTTCCATTTGTTTTTACTGCTCCCCTGGAAATCAGGAGGCTGTATGTGTGTGGGGTGAGAGATGAGGGAGAAGTACGAGAAATGTTATGACAGAAGTAGAGATGGCTAAGAAAGCAGGGATCTGGGAGCCCAAAAGAGAGCTAGAAGCTCTAGACTGGGTGAGGCACGTTTCAACTCTTACGTTAAGGGGTGAGGGACAATAGGGGGAATAAGATGGAGGGATAGTAGAGGTTCTTTAACTTTTTCATAGTTGACAACATTCTATTATAGAATAGGTTGTGCCTTTTTTTTTTTTTTTTTTGGCAAATCCATAAATATAGATGAAAAATATATGTTTATTTTGTAAAAAAAAAAAAAAAAGTTTTAAACGCTTTAGGATTTCCCAAGAGGAAATGTTCTCTCAGATTAAAAATAGACTATTATTATTGTTGCCATAAATTGAGGCTTGAGTAAGCCTCTCTTGGGTAAGTGCCTTTATAGTAGTTTGATCCCTGCCCTAGAGCACAAAGGAGCTCCTTTACCTTCATACCTGACTTTTCAAGATTCTCAGCGTGTATAAGGTATATCTGCAGTCCATTCTCTGTGGGTTACATTTTTGAATCCTCAGAAGTTCAGTTCTCCCCAGCAGACAGGAGTTGTAGAACTTTGTATGTTAATGACAACGATCTTGCATTCAGTGGTAGCTTTTGTCCCCTCCACAGCCCCTTTGCAAGCTTGTCATTGATGTCCAGATATTCTACTGCACTGCCCTGATTGAAATACAGTCACTCCCAGAGTAAAGAAAAATGACAGATTATTACAAAGTAGCTGGTTTGAAAAAGGACAAATACAAGCATCCAAACAAGGGTATTTGGTGTCACTAGAACTCTTGGGGGAAGTTTTAAAAACTCAGATTTATTGGGCTGGCATTCCTATTCCTAGAAATGTTCATTTTCTCCTCTCTCTTCTTATTTTCCCTTAAGAGAGGATTTCTCTCTCACACTGGTTTCAACTCTCTTATGGTTTAAAGATGCCATATTAAAGTACCAATTGTCATCAGTTCCTGGTCATATTAGGGTGCTTAGTAGAACCATAACTGGTAGTTCAGGCACAAGAATTGTGCTTATATCCATCTTGATCACACCCCTGAAATGAGACACCAGAGAATTTCAATTTAGTCATGCTGCCTATGCCTTAGGAAGAGAAAAGGAGAAGAAAATATGGGGTATGCTCCCCTCTCCACAAAGGTATCCCACTATGCTTCCCAAAATACAAGGGGAGAATTAAGTTTATTATTTTGGCTGGGGCTTTGGCAAACAACAGGAAAACTTCTCAACTGAATTAAATGATAAGGAGTTGATTATCACACAGAAGATGTACAGAGGTAGGTGACTTCACATTAATTCGTTAGGGATCATTTCTATCTTTCTGCTCTGTCAATCTCAGCTTATAGGTCTTGTCCTTAGGCTGGCTTGCCTCATGGTCACAAAATGGCTGCAGCAGCTCCAGGTGTTCATATTCTCACAACAACATCCAGAAGTGGAAAAAGAAACCTGCTTTTAAGATTAGGAAACCCATTCCAAGTAGTTCCACACCAAATTCTTTTACATTTCATTTGCCAGATTTATATCATATGCCCATGCTTGGGCCAATCACTAACAAAGGGAATGGAAACACTGCTATTGACAGATTTATCAGGACATTCTCTTTAGTCACAAAGGAAAAGCCTGGATAACTGAACAAAATACGAGTTTTTGCTAACAAGAAAGAAGGTAGGAAGTGGTAACTGGCTACCTTTGAGATTAAAGTGAACCCCCGTGTTAAAGAGAATAATCTAAAATGCTATAAGGAATATTATAACAGCATTAAAATGATTTTTAAAAGAATGACAATAATCATGCCACTCTAATTTTCATCTTGCAAATTTCATTCTTGTCCTTGTCCACATGCCCACATACTTTTATGTAGTTGAAACCTTAATTTTGTAGTCATTTTTTATCATGTAAAATAATTGTGAATAATATTTGTACACATTTTACATTATCATTGTCTTAAATGACTAAATTCCCTTTTATTGCATTGACATAACATTTTAATCCAGCCTCTATCATTTGAGCCTTTTACTGTTATTAATATCACTGTGATACATCTTTAAAGTGATATTTATATTAAGCAAACATGAAGCATTAAGGTTGTTACTAACACATAGGAAAAGTGATGGCAAGCAGCTGAAAAATCATCAGAGTTGGAGACTAGAGTTTTGTCTTGACTATGCTACATGCTTGCTGTATACCCTTTGGTTGGTTTATCAAACCTTTGGGTTTTGGTTCCCTTACTTGGAACGATGAAGTTGAAATAAATAAATTCTAAGATTATTTCCAGTTTCTATTGTCCATGATTTTATGAAAGCATCAGTGCTTGGGCCTCAGACTAGGATACCAAATTAATAGAAGCATAGAAATTGAAAATTGGTGGACACATTATACCCGGCCACATTAAACTTGGGTTTAGCCAGCACACTTTTATGTAAAACGAATGCAAATACTTTTTAGATGGAGTATGCACTATGTACTTTGGCCGCAGTTTTCTCCTCTGTTGTTTTACACTAGGATGCTTCCGACTTTCATAATATCCACCTGCCCCTGAAGGCTTTGAGTTTGCAACTCCTGGATGGAGGTAAGACCGTGGTAATTAAATGAATCACCCACCTGAACCCAGCACCTAGGTTTCCATGGAAGTCTTCCTTTGGAGGACTGCGAAAGGCAGCCTTACTCATTCGCAAGATCTAGTGATGGTTTCCATGTTATGCACATAAACACCTTGTCAGGCACCAGAGACAGGTTGGAGAGGATGATTGATGGGAGTGGGCTTGTGAAATCACACCTGCTGTCACAGCAGATGGGGAAAAAAGCCGGAGTAACCTGTGGAATTGCTGATCTTTTTTGAAAATTCACTCCTAAAAACATTATTTTAGCTCTTTTACATACTTTAGAAAGAGCTACTGTTAACAAACCAGACTCTAAGGGAGCAACTGCTATATGAGTTTCATATAGTATGAATTATATATAATTTATATATATATATATAATTATATATAATTTCAATAAAATAGAAAGAAGCCTTCACCAACCAGGTGAAGTGGTGTTTGAGCTCCGGGGTGGTGAAGCAATGCTTTCTTTGCCAAGCAAAAAAAATGTCATTCATGCTGCAATTTCTGGCTGGCTGCCCACTGGGCATATAAGCCTGTCCTCAATAATGTTATCCTACTCCATGCATAACATTGCCTTTGGAGCACAGGATGCATCCTAGAGAGGAAAAAAGAGATGAAATAACTTTGCACAGAACAGACCAATGAATGGGCAATGGGAAACATGGGCCATTACACCAATAGGGAATCCATGTAGAACTGAGGAAGTGCTCTGAGATCTCTGCTTTGAACTAATTCGTCGTTGGCTCTGTCCTACACAACTTAGCTTTATGTTATCCTAATTTTACCTGATATGCATCTGAGAAATTTATTCAACAACTAGTTACTGAGTTTTCGCTATGTTCACTGCATTGCTTATGGAAGGTACAAAGATGTGTGTTTGCACGTGTGGGTACAACATGCACATGTGCTAAGTTAAGAAGCAAAGGGAGAGTTTAACAGGACTAGGCAGCAGGCTGCCAGAGAGAGACCTCAAGGTAGGATGTGATCAAATTCAAATGAACCCTTCAGACAGAGCCGTGTGTGAGAAAGAGAGAAAACACAGCATCTGAGTGGAATGGGAAGACTTTCCAGAGAAGCTGGAAACTGATTTGAGTGCTACAGTGCATGGGAGTTAGGTTTGAGCTGGGATATGGTGAAAGAGAATGGTTTCACCTACCAGAGTCCAAAGTCTCAGGCAGTTCAATTTTTTATTCATTCATTTATTTGTTCAACAAATACTTATTGAGCATCGATTTATACCAGGCTTGTTTTACGCCTGGGGATACAGTCAATAATCATGACAGACAGATCCCTGCTCTGGTAGAGGGAGACAGAGAATAAAACCGACTAACAAAAGAAAGTCTCAGGAAGTGGTAAACATTACACAGAGAGGTAGAATTGGGTGATGTGATGGTGATTGGGTGACTATGGTAGAGTAGGTGTTTTCTTCGCTTCTCTGAAAATGTGATGGCTAAGCCCAGATCTGAAAGACAAAAAACAGCCAGCCATGCAGAGGTCTGGGGGAAGAGTATTCCTGGCAGAGGGAACAGCTGGCATGGAGGCCCTGAGATGGGAACATGTTTGGCACATTTGAGAAGGCCAGTGTCACCGGTGTGTAGCAGATGACAGGAGGGGTGGAACGAGGTGAGGCTGGAGAGGGAGTATGCCAGATGGTATAAGAGTTTGGATTTTATTCTAAGTGGGATGGAAGCCATTGGAAGGCTTACACGTGGAGGAGAAATGATATATTTGATAGGCACATCTCTCTGGCTCCTGTATAAGAACGGATCACAGCAGGAGCAAGAGAGGAAGCAGTGACCAGTGAAGAGGCTGTTGTGGCAATCCAGAGCACGTGGGTGTTTCCTTGGATTCAGTGGTGGTACTGGAGATGGAGATGTAGTGAATCCATTTGGGTTACATTTTGGATACAGACTTGACAGGACTTACTGATAGATTGGATATGGGCATGAGGGAAATGGAGTTGCCAAGATAGTGATAGAATGGGACTTGGTTATTAAGAATGTGCAAATTTCTCTGAAATGCTTATGGAAACTCTGTCATCCAACACGAACAGCAATGAGGTCTCTGAACAAAAGTAAGCATACTGTGGAAATAAATGAAGACCAACTAAATGAGAGAAACAAAGACTATTCAGAGCGTGCCATGGCAAGGGAGTCAGCCACTGTCATTTGCGTTTTGGTAGAGATTCAAAGTTAGGAGAGACCCAGAGGCAGAGCTTTATAGTGAAAAACGGGAAGGCTTCTGCTATGCCCTGATTGATGGCTGTTGGCATGGGGACCTCTAAGTGGGCTACCTGGAAGCAGGGCATCCTGTGAGATTGGTTAGGGATGCATATTTGGCTTTTTCTGGTTAGGACAAAATTAGGGAAGGAGGGACAAAAACTAGGGAAGTTGTCAGTTATTAATCAAGTGCTGGTTCTTTTTGGCTGATTGTTACATAAGTTATTGTTTCGCTTCCTGGATTGTCACTAGAGATAGCAGTCGGGCTTCCTACAAGTCTGACTTATAGCAAACTGGCTTCTGGGGTTGTTTATTGTAAATAACTGGTTGGTTTCCTGGGCAGGTTGCTGCAGGTTGTAGGGCAAAGTTCTGTTTGTATATATGGTCTGGCCATTGTCTGATTGTGTGTTCAGTCTTTCAATGTCTTGATTAAACTTATTTTTCTCTTTGAAGCAGATCATAAATTTCTATATATTTCTTTCTCCAAGCTCCTGTGTATCTATTTCTCTCCTTCTGTTCACTGTTCCCTGTTTCTTTCTCTGTTTCAACCTCAGTTTTCTACTAGAGATCTGGCTTTCCTTCAGTAGCTCATACAGCTCTCACCTCTCCTGGGTGACTATTTTATGAGAGATATTAGTTGAGCTTCTGATCCTAAGACACAGGGTTGTCTAATGACATTTATGTCCACCTATTCCAATTGTCAAAAGAACATTCTGTAGGGTTCCAAGCGTGGTTTACCAAGTGGGGTCGGTAGGTGAACTTTGTTACTGGTCTGAGATAAGATAAATACAGAGATAGAGAGTAAGTGTTCAGAAACATTTATAACAATTGGACAAAATAATTTTATCTCTGTTAGTATTTAAATTTTAGGCTTATATGCCTTTCTTTTTCATTGCTCCAATCTAATGTATGGGTTGGAAATTTAAAAAAAAAACCTGAACTTACATAACATAGAGTTTGAGAAGTACTGTGCTGGATTTCTTACGGTAGCCAGCGCTAGAATACCTGGAATGAGAAGGGAAATAAAGAGGATGGCAGACAGTTGATGCTTACATGGGCCGTCAGAGACAGTGGTGGACCTCACTGAAGAAGGGCTGCTTCTCCAGCCTGGAAGCCCCCATCTCCCTACCTCTCAGGGCTTCCCGAGTCAGCTCGGCCTACACTGGACTTCTGTTTCTCAAGCTCTGCTGACACAGAGCATCTCTGCTGCATATGAGAGCCTTTATGGCTTGGTGGGCACTGTGGGCTGGCGGAGGGGTTGAGGAGAAACACGCTTTCCTTGTATCCTGATTGGAATTTTTCTCAAACACTTTCCCTTCCCTTCTTGTGGTTTATGTGTATCTTGGAGTCCTTCGTACACTAAATTGAGTTATTTGTAGTAAGGTGGATGGACCTAGAATCTGTCATACAGAGTGAAGTAAGTCAGAAATAGAAAAATACCGTATGCTAACGCATATATATGTAATTTTAAAAAGTAGTACTGATGAACCCAGTGTCAGGGCAGGAATAAAGACGCAGACATAGAGAACAGACATGAGGGTACGGCAGGGGAAGGGGAAGCTGGGATGAAGTGAGAGAGTAGCACTGACATATATACACTACCAAATGTAAAATAGATAGCTAGTGGGAAGCAGCTGCATCGCACAGCGAGATCAGTTCGCCTGGAGGGGTGGGAGGGAGACGCAAGACGGAGGCGAGATGGGGATATATGTATACGTATAGCTGATTCACTTTGTTGTACAGCAAAAGCTAACACAACATTGTAAAGCATTTATACTCCAATAAAGATGTGAAAAAAAAAGACATAAAGGGATACAACATCAAAGTCTAGAAAGGGAAATCTTAAAATAAGCATCTTAAATTTCATTTGTTCAGTTTTTCTGGGTATAAATGAACACATACACACAGTTTGAGTGTGTGAACCAGTTTCACTTAGCTTTTTTGTTGAGTTCACTGAGTAGGTACAACTTAGATTGTCTTGTTGCCCTATTCTTCTGTCACCATACATTCTGGAGTCTCCTGGTCAGTTTTAATGTAAAATATTCTATCCTGTAAGTAAATTCATGTCTGTCAGATTGTGTGTTCTGATTTTTGATTCATAAAATATGGTCAAGGTGTCAACCAGCTTCTGTCCCTGTTCATCTGAGTGACTGAGATAGTAGGCCCTAAATGATATCCCAAAATGATGCGGCCAATGTGACTTTGGTCTACCTCCAAGTCAGTGTGTTAGACTCAGTTTCCTCTTTTTGTTTCCATCCAACTGGTGGTTTTACACCTAGTTGTGTTTCAGAAAGCATGCCCTGCCAGGTCCCCTCTGAATCCTGAATCCATTATTCTTTCTGCCGTTGACATCTCTAAAGATGTGTGGGGAACGCCAGCGTTTCTGATCTTACACAGCCACATTGTCAATTTTCCATGTGATGGACTTGGACTTACTACCTGCTTTTCCCTGCTCTTTTGAAGGCAGGCATTCTGTCTTGTCTCAGACAGTCACTTTCTACCTTGCCTCCTTCCATGGGAAAGAGAGACACAGGCTTGGAGCATATGGAAAAGATTTTTTTTTTTTTTTCCTTTTGAAATCCCTCAAGTAGAACAAAGTCTCCTCTTTCTTTCAAGTCATTTATCACTAATGTTCAGAGCAAAATCTGCTTCATGTAGTCATCCACAATGAAGAAGGAACAACTTTCCTAAGACTTGGGGGAGGCTTGTCTGCTCTCAGTTCTTAGGAAATTCCCCCCCCCTGCCCGGCAGGTATCTCCAATCATCTCTAATCTACTCATCAGTGATTTTCTTTCAGAAGAAACCACTTGAGGCTGAGCCAGAGGCTTGTCAAGTGCCTTAGTCCTTGTGGGGGACAGGGAGGAAGGGAAGAAGGGTGGGGGAAGAAGGGCAGGCGATGGAGGAGCTTATGAATCTGCTACTAAATAGGAAACTTTTCTGGTGGAAGACTCCCTGAATTCTAAGGGGAGAATGTTATTGCACACAATTGCTTTTGTCTTATTTGCAATAACTGGGAGATACTTTCAGAATTCTCTGTAAAATAGAGGCCAAAAATGTGTAGCCCTAGTCTAGTTAAAGGATGTCAAGTGACATTGTGCTGGGTCACCAGACATATCCAAGGATGATGACAAACGCCAGCAAAAGTGTAAACGTTGAAATGAGGTGACATTAAATACCTGTAATCACATAGTCAATAAAATGTGTAACATTATGAAAATACCTCAATTACTCACAAGTTAGCTAAGCAAAGTAACTAAGTTCCATAGCAATCTTTATTACTCATGTAATAGCAGAGACTGACAAATAGAGACAATAAGACATGAAGTGATTTATTTTTTCTTTTCCATTATGGTTTATTACAGGATATTGAATATAGTTCCCTGTGCTATACAGTAGTTCCTTGTTGTTTATCCACTCTATATATAGTAGTTTGCATCTGCTAGTCCCAAACTCCCAATCCATCCCTCCCATGCGGACCTCCTACACCCCCAGGCCCCATGCCCCTTGGCAACCACAAGTCTATTCTCTATGTCTGTGAGTCTGTTTCTGTTTCATAGATAAGTTCATTTGGGTCATATTTTAGATTCCACATATAAGTAATATGGTATTTGTCTTTCTCTTTCTGATTTACTTCACTTAGTATGATAATCTTTAGGTCCATACATATAGCTGCAAATGGCATTATTTCATTCTTTTTGATGGCTGAGTAATATTCCATTGTATATACATCCACATCTTCTTTATCTGTTCCTCTGTTGATGGACATTTAGGTTGCTTCCATGTCTTGGCTATTGTAAATAGTGCTTCTATGAACATAGGGGTGCATGTATCTTTTTGAATTATGTTTTGTCCAGATATATGTCCATGAGTGGGATTGCTGATCATATGGCAACTCTATTTTTAGTTTTCTCCATTGTGGCTGCACCAATTTATATTCCCACCAACAGTGTAGAAGGGTTCCCTCTTGTCCACACCCTCTCCAGCATATATTATTTGTAGACTTTTAAATGATGGCCCTTCTGACAGGTGTGGGGTGGTACCTCATTGTGGTTTTGATTTGCATTTCCCTAATAATTAGTGATGTTGAGCATCTTTTCATGTGCCTATTGGCCATCTGTATGTCTTCTTTGGAGAAATGTCTATTTAGGTCATTGGACTATTTGGTTTTTGTTACTTAGTTGTACGAGCTGTTTGTATATTTTGGAAATTAAGCCCTTGTCGGTTGCATCATTTGCAAATATTTTCTCCTAGTCTGTAGATTGTCTTTTCATTTTGTTTATGGATTCCTTTGCTGTGCAAAAGCTTATAAGTTTGATTAGGTCCCATTTGTTTATTTTTGCTTTTGTTTCTATTTCTTTGGTAGACTGTCCTAAGAAAACATTGATACGATTTAAGACATCAATTGACTTTTAAAAGTTATCAGCCTTGCGGTTGAAAAATCTAGATAGTTTTACTTTCAGGTTTGAAGTTAATTTAAAGTGAGGAGGGATAACTAGTATATTGCAATGTCGGATAGTTCAATTAGGATTCAAAAGGGTTACATAGAAAGCATTTCTATTTATAACACTATAAAACAGTTTAAAATTATAAAGCATGTTAGTCGCATGTAAAATACCAATTGATCTAAAAGTAGAGGATAGGGAGATCTGACTTGACAATACTTATGGGACTAAGACTTTAGGGGCAATGATGGATTGGATTATAAGTTTGAAAAGATTTAGCAGTCCGATTAAAGTAAAGGAAACATCCACAAAACTGTGCAACCTTTGGCAGTATAGGCAAAATTCACAAAACCAGGGAGCGAATATTCCCTTTGCATTCCAGACTGTCCCTGTAACCTCTGCAATGTTGCTGTAGAACAAGAGCACAGTCTGAGCGGGATGGCCGTGTTGGTATCCATGACGTAGGACTGATGCAGTGTCTCTCTTGCTAACTAGGCTTCATAATCACATCTAGAGTTTTTATTGTTTAAATTGGAGTATAACTGATGAACTGCACATATTTAAAATATGCAATTTGATAAGTTTTAACATAAATTTGACACCCTTGACTATGATCAAGATAGTCAACATATTCATCATCCCCCAAAGTTTCCTTGTGCCCATATGTAATCCTGCCCAACTATCCTTCCTGTATCCAACCCCCTTCCCTAGGCAACAATTGCTCTGTTTTCTGTCCATATAAATTAGTTTGCATTGTGAAGAATCTTTATTTAAATAGAATCATACAGTATGTACTCTTTTTTACCTTTCACTTGGCATAGTTATTTTATATCCACTCATGTTGTTGTTTGTATCAATAATTCATTTCTTTTTAATGCTGAGTAGCATTCCACTGTTCAGTTATTAGAAATAAGGCAGCTATGAACATACCTGTACAAGTCACAAGTCTTTGTATTGATGTGTGCTTCTTTTCTCTTGGATACATTCCTAGGAGTGTAATGGTTGGATCACGTGATAGGTGTAAAACAGCACCACACAAGTGGTTGAACCATCTTTACATTCCCACCAACAGCGTATGAAAGTTCCAGTTCCCCCACATCCTTATTGGCACTTATATGGCCAACCTTTTTAATTTTAGTCATACTAATAGATATGAGGAGATATCTCATTTTGGTTTTAACTTGTGTTCTCCCTAATGAATAATGATGTTGAACATACTTTTTATGTGCTTATTTACCACCTCTATATTTTTGTGTTGGAGAAGTGTCTATTCAAATCCTTTCCCCATTTTATATTGGATAGTTATTTTCTTATTACTGAGTTTTGAGAGTTCAGTATACATTCTGGATACAACCTCTTTATCTGATGTAAACTTTGCAAATATATTCTTTCCAGTCTATGTCTGTCTCTTCATTCTTTTAATAGTGTCTTTTGAAGGGCAAAAGTTTAATATTTTGATGAAGTCCAATTTATCAACACTTCCTTTTTAATTGATTGTGTTTTGGTGTCTTATATAAGAAATTTTACCTAACCCAAGTTTACAGAGATTTTCTTTTTTTTTTTTTTCTACAGTTTTCATAGTATTAGGTTTTACATTTAGGTCTACTGTATATATATTTATATATACATATATTTAAATAAATTTATTTATTTTATTTTATTTTTGGCTGCATTGGGTCTTTGTTGCTGTGTGCAGGCTTTCTCTAGTTGCAGCGAGCGGGGGCTACTTTTCGTTGCAGTGCACAGGCGTCTCATTGCGGTGGCTTCTCTTGTTGTGGAGCATGGGCTCTAGGTGCACAGGCTTCAGTGGTTGTGGTTCATAAGTACTAGAGCGCAGGCTCAGTAGTTGTGGCACACGGGCTTAGTTGCACTGCCGCATGTGGGATCTTCCCGGACCAGGGCTCGAACCCACGTCCTCTGCATTGGCAGGCGGATTCTTAACCACTGCACCACCAGGGAAGCCTGGATATATTTTAAGTTAGTTTTTGTTTATGGTACAAAGCATGGATTGGAGTTCATATTTTTACACAAGGATGTCCTTTTTTTCCCTACCTTTACTTGTTGAAAAGGCTATTCTTTCTCCATTGAATTGCCTTTGTGCCTTTGTCAAAAATGAGTGTCCATATATGTATAGGTATATTTCTGGACTTTCTCTTTTATTCCATTGATCTGTTTATCGGTTAAAACAATCTTGATTACTGTAGATAAGTCTTGAAATCAGGTAATGTCAGACCTCTCTTACTTTGTTCTTCTTTCTCAAAGTTGTTTGGCCATTTTAGGTACTCTGCATTTCCATACAAACTTTAAAATCAGCTTGTTACTTTTTACCCCAAAAGTATGTAGGGATTTTGATTGGAATTGCATTTATTCCATAGATCAATTTAGGGTCTTCCTTATAAATCAATGTTAAATCTTGCCACATATGAACAAAGATATGTTTCTTGATTTATTTAGGTCTTTCTTAGTTTTTCTCAGAAATATTTTATAGTTTTTAGTGTATAGGTCTTTCATTCCTTTTGTCAGATGTATCTCTAAGGAGAGATATGCTCCTATGCAATAATTCTATTGCTCTTAATTCTATTGTAAATAATATTATTTTATAATATCAATTTCTAATTGTTTGTTGGTAGTGTATAGAATTATACAATTATTGGGGTTTCCCTGGTGGTGCAGTGGTTAAGAATCGCCTGCCACATGCCGTGGAACAACTAAGCCCTTGAGCCACAACTACTGAGCCTGTGCTCTACAGCCCACAAGCCACAACTACTGAGCCTTCATGCTGCAACTACGGAAGCCCGCGTGCCGAGAGCCCATGCTCCACAACAAGAGAAGCCACGGCAATTAGAAGCCCGCGCACTGCAATGAAGACTAGCCCCTGCTCACCACAACTAGAGAAAGCCCATGTGCAGCAACAAAGACTCAACACAGCCGAAAAGAAAGAAAGAGAGAGAGAGAGAGAGAGAGAGAGAGAGAGAGAGAGAGAGAGAGAGAAAGAAAGAAGGAGAGAAAGAAAGAAAGAAAGAAAGAATATATTATCTAAAAAAAAAAGAAATATACAATTGTTTTTTACATATTGATCTTGTATCCTTCCAGCTTGCACTTATCTGTTCTAGTGATTTCTCTTCAGTTTTTTTTTATCGATTCTTTTGGATTTTATACATAGATAATCATGTTATTTGAAAATAATGACAGTTTTATTTCTTTCCAATCTGTCTGATATTTATTTCTCTCCTCTTTGTCTCTGTCTCTCTCCTTCTGGCTCTCTTTCTATAAATATACATATATTTAAAAATTCTTCCTGTGTTTCATTTTTGATAGTTTCTGTTTTTATGTCAAGTTCACTAATATTTTCTTCTGTGATGTCTAACCTGCCATTAATCCCATTCAATGAAATTTTCATCTCCCATATTGTAGTTTTCATTACTAGAAATTCAATTTAGTTGTTTTTCCTTTGCATATCTCTGCTTAATTTTTTGAATGTAAAGAATGCAGTTGTAATAATGGTTTTAATGCCCTAATCTGCCAAATTTAATATCTGTATTAGTTCTGGGTCACTTCTGATTGATTTTTTTTCCCCTGTCATTATGAAGAGTTAATAACTATTGGAAATAACCCCTGAATGAAATTAGAAAATCTCCTGGTTTAACAACTGATTAGCAGGCCTAAAATTAAACAGTCTAAATTATAACATACTATCAGAAGATCCATGAAAAATGTCTCTAAAGAGAGTCATATATATTATGAATTGATTGTTAAGAACCTGAAAGTGGAAAGTATGATATTGATGAGATGAAGGAAAAAAAAAATCTCTATGAATGAAAAATAGTAAGAGCAGCAACTACAAAGAAATACAATTAGAAATTCAGAGAAAACTAAGTGCATATGAGAAAATCATGTGATAAATATGAGGTAAATGACACTGTATGATTAGAATAATTGATGGAAATGAAAAAGCAGCATTTTCTGAAATAATGAAGCAAAATATCAGATAGTTCAGGAAAATGAAGTGGATCCACTGATGCTTTGTATTCATGTGTAGTTTCTTTGGGCTTGTCCTAATTACTAGATTTAATCATGTTCCTGTGATGCATTTAGTTTTCCTCTCTTGAAACTAATTTTTCTTTTTTACAGGCTATTTTTCCTTTCAGAGAAGCCTGTCCTTATTAGTTTCCTCCAAAGTTTCAAACTTCGTTCTTTTTTTTAGTTAAAAAATAGTTTTGTTCTTGCTGTTTACGCTTGGTGGTATCTTTAGGTGCATAAGAGACAATTGATGAAGTATTAGCTCTAGAAACTTAAACTTATGTCCATTGAAAAATATTTTTAAAAAACTCTCACACAATCACTTAACCCTCTTAATGATTTTTCTTTCTTTTTCTTATACCTCAAAAATTGTTACGGATTTTCTGAAGTTCAGTGATGCCTAAGGTTTCTTTTTACAAATGGTCTTTGACTTATGATGGTTTGACTTGAGGTTTTTCGACTTTATGATGGTGTGACAGCTATTCAGTAAGAACCACACTTGGAATTTTGCATTTTGACATTTTCCCAGGCTAGTGATGTGTGGTAAGATACTCTCTCGTGATGCTGGGGTAGTGGCGGCGAGCCATCATTCCCAGTCAGCCACGTGACCACGAGAGTAACAGCCAATACACTTGCAACCACTTGTACTCATACAACCATTCTGTTTTTTACTTTCAGTACAGTATTCAATAAATTACATGAGATATTCAACACTTTATTATAAAATAGGCTTTGTGTTAGATGATTTTGCCCAACTGTAGGCTAATGTAAGTGTTCTGAATGTGTTTAAGGTAGGCTAGGTTCAGCTGTGATGTTTGGTAGGTTAGGTGTATTTAAAGGCATTTTCGACTTGGGATACTTTCGACTTATGATGGCTTTATTGGGATGTAACCCCATCACAAGTCGAGAAAGATCTGTAGTTGCTTTCTCTTGCTATTTCTTTATGTTCTTAAAGGAAAAGCTGTCTGTTGGAGTGTTACACAATTTGAACACTCACACAGGGGTTCCTTTGCCTTCTGATCCAGCTGTCGAATAATCATCATGAACTGTACCAAAGTAAGTCTTATTTCCTACCAAGAGGGTTAGAGCAGACTTGGTCTTCATAATTAGTCATATCCAGGAAGCAGTGTGCTCTAATTAAAGATGTTGGCACAGTCAGATTGACTTTTCAAAAACGTTTGTAACATAAGGTGACCTGGATACTAGAAGCTAACAGGAAGATTTTAATTGCTTGAGGAACTTCATCTCGTTCTTACAGTGACTCCAGTCCTGGCTATTATCCGGTTCACACCTCCTTTCTCTACCCACTCCATCAGTTGAATGAAGCACGATTATATAAACATACAATAGAATAGCATTGACATAGCAAGTGTCCATTAAATGTTTGAATGGAGAAATAAGTGGTCTATTTTATTCATCAGATACCTGGAAACTAAAGTTAAATAATTCTTCCTTCGTTTAAAGTTCCACAGACGGGTGTTTATAAGCTTTGGTAGGAAAGTAATAGTGCTCTAATTAATATTAAATTAATATTAGCTGCCATTTGTTGTGCTCTTTGATATTTGCCAGACTCCTTCCTAAATCCTTTATATGCATTGTTGGATTTATACCTTACAATAGCTTATGAGTTAGGCATTGTTCTCCTCATTTTACAGAGGAAGAAACTGAAGCATTAGAGAGACTGGGTAACCAGTTCATGATCGCTCTCTCAAGGAACTGCAGAGCTGCGATTCAAATCCCAGGGTGCTTGGATTCAAGCCCTGAGCCCTTAACCACTGGTCTAGATGGCCATGGGAAAGTAAACGTTATAAAAACTCAGCTGAGCAATTTTAGAGCACTTCAAATCCTGAGGGGAACTGAAATGAAAGAAGATGATCTAACAAAGGCAAGTTTGACTTTTGTGTAAGTTTTACCTGAGACCCTGAGCTTATGTCTGTCCCCCAAACTGTCATAGGGATTATAGCAAATTCTTTCTCAGATTATTAGCACTAAAAGTTTTTAGAAAATGCAGTGCCCCACAAATGGCAGCCAAGGAAGTAGCTGTTGGTAGAAGCAAATTTGACCTCCCTCACCCTCTCTGTAACATTTTTCACATCCCAGGTCTGAGAGGGCTATAGTCCAAGGCATTCAAACTATTTTCTGCATGAGTTTCTGCTGATGGTTAAGTATTTAATATTACAATTTGTTGAGTACCTACTATACTATATGACAGTCATTATTTTAAAAATTATGGTAAAATATGCATAACATAAAAGTTGCCATTTTAATCACTTTTAAACGTACGATTCAATGACATTAATTACACGCACAGTGTTATTCAACCAACTCTACTATGTATTTCCAAAACGCTTTCATCATCTCAGAAACTCTGTATCCATTAAGCAACAACTCCTCATTCCTCCCTTCCCCTAGTCCCTTCCCCTAGACTTTCTGTCTCTATGAATTTACCTATTCTAGATATTTCATTTAAGTGGCATCATACAATATTTGTCCTTTTGTGTCTGGCTCACTTCACTTAAAATCATATTTTCAAGGTTCATCCATATGGTAACATGTTTCAGAACTTCATTCCTTTCTATGGCTGAATAGTATTCCATTGTATGTATACTGTATACCACAATTTGTTTATCCATTCATCTGTTGATGGACACTTAGGTTGTTTCTACGTTTGGTTATTGTGAATATTACTGTTATGAACACTGGCATATGAGTATTTTTTCAGTTCCCATTTCAATTATTTTGGGTATATACCTAGGAGTAGAATTGCTGGGTCATATGGTAATTCTATGTTTAACTTTTTGAGGAACAAACTCTTTTCCACAGCAGCTATGCAATTTACATTCCCACGAGCAATGTAGGAAGGTTCCAATTTCTTCACATTTTTACCAACCCTTGTTATTTCATTTTTGAAAAATAATAGTCATCTTAGTAGGTGTGAAATGGTATCTAATTTTGGTTTTGATTTGCGTTTCCCTAAAGACTAATGATGCTGAGCATTTTAAAATGTACTTATTGCCCATTGTATATCTTTGGAGACATACTCATTCAAGTGCTTTGCCCATTTTTAATTGAGTTGTTGTGTTTTGTTTTTGAGTTGTAGGAGTTACATTCATTATCTTTAATCTTCATCACAACCCTGCAAATTAGGCATTATTACCCTAACTTCACAGAGGAGAAAACCAAGGCTGAGAGATGCTGGGTTACTTGCTTGTGGTCCTACAATACAGAGCCAGAATTTGAACCCATGTGTGGTAGGCAGTCTCTAAGATGGATCTCCATGATGCCCCTTCCTGATATTCATGCTCTTGTATAATCCCCCTCACCTTGAGTGTGGGCTGATGTTAATGACTCATTTCTAATGAATAGAATACAGCAAAAGAGATGAGATGCCACTTCTGAGATTATATTCCAAAAAAACTATGACTTCAATCTTGCTTGCTCTCTTTCATTCGCTTGCTTGTTTGCTCTGAAGGAAGCTAGTTGTCCTGTTGGAAGTTATGTGGTGGAGAGACACAAATGGCAAGGAAGCAAAGGAGGCCTCTATTCAACAGCCAGTGAGGAGGTGAGACCTCCAGTCTAGAAGACTGTGGGGAACTGAATTCTGCCAACAACTATGTAAGGAGCTTAGAAGTGGGTCTTCCCTCAGTCAAGCCTTTAGATGAGACTGCAGTCCTAGCCAGCACCTTGAATGTAGCCTTGTGAGAGACCTTGAGGTACAGGCAACTGGCTAAGCTGCGCCCAGATTCTTGACCCGCAATACACGTGAGATAATAAATCCTATTTTAATCTGTTAAATTTTGAAGTAATGTGTTTTGCATCAATAGACAATGAACACCCCATGTTTACTGCTGTTTGGTAAGAACCTCAAATTGGTTTACATGCCAGGAAAAGACATTTTTAAAGAAGATAAGTGAATACTTTCTCTCGACCTGTTTGGGCATAGCAGCCTGGGCCAGCTTATAGGAAGAGCTAAATTGGGGAGTGGGGATGGCCAACTTCTCTGTGGTTGTGAATAGTACCCTGAAAATATTTTTGCGTATTGACCTTTGGATGGTTCAGGTATGGCCTACACTCTCCTCTCCTCTAGGGGCACAGAAGAGCTATCTACTGAGGTATCTTTACCTATTTCCCTAGCCTCTGTGAGTGGAAAGGTACCAGGAAGAAAGATAAATAGGTTATGATTTCTTCCTACTTTAGACCTTGCTGGATTGAAACCACAATGTTTATTTATCAGAGTTATTCAGACTTTGGTAAGACTGACTTGTACAAGAAAACTAATCCATCATCATCTACTGATGGTGCCTGGTATTTTGAAGATGTAGTTCTTGAATGAACTGTAGGGGGTTCAAAGAAGCCTTTGAAATTATAAGCGTGATGGTGTATATTTGTGCCAATGTACATTTTTCTGCAGAGCGGGTCCATAACTTTCATAGACTCTCAAAGGGGTATGGGATCCTGAAACAGTTAAGAACCACTGCTTAGGTTTCTTATTAGCATGCCTACCCCTGGTTGCAACTCTATCTTTATTTTGAATCCCAGACTGGGGATGGACTTTTATACTGTCTAGAGTCTCCTGTGGCTGTTTTTCAGATCATCAGACTGAACTCTTTGGATACTGACAGAAGCTCACTTTGGGCTCAAGGTAGCCTCTCAAGATACCTGGCCTGGGACGGCCAGACAACCTCCTAATGGGACCACTGGTTCAGCCAGTAGAGTCTAAATATCTCTCCCTGCTGGCCCATTGTGAGGCTCCTCTGTGCTTTTACTTCTCTCTTTCAGGGCAATTTACTGTTGGCTATTGCCTGATAACTCTAAGAAGAGACTCTTTGGCAAATTCGAATCTCTTCTCTAGTATAAGAATGATAAATAATTAGCATTGAATGTAGAAAAACTCTAGTCAAACATCTATATTATCTTGTCACAGCCTCTTTGAACTCCTCCAGTGTTGAGGAATTTCTATCACCCTTAGAAAGAGCCTATCTCATTGCTGGACAAATTTTGTTGGAAATATCTTTTTAACTTTTAGGTTCTCTGTGCTTTCTGCGACTTCAACCCATTAGTCTTTGTTCTCTCCTTGGGATGGCCCTAGAGTTGTTCTCTTTCTTCTCCCATGCTGGCAGCCATTTCAATAACTGAAGATAGCTCTCAACTCAAGTTACTTTAAGAGTTGTTCATATCATGTTTTTGAGTCTGCTCATCTCATTCAGTTTGAGAGCATCTGATTGTCTATGGTTAAGGAGACAGTTTTTCTCCTCACATACATCTTGAAATGAGTTGCATTCATTAAGTCTACCTTCCTTCATCAGTTTGTACTGTGATTTATAGGTGGGGGGCTCTAGATGCTGGAGATGTTGCCAATATTATGTTTATATATGTATGTGTGTATGTTTACATATGTCATGTTTATATGCACACATATATATATATACCATTACTAGCAAGTGTTAACATCTAATTTCCCCAGCCTGTAGGGAGAAGCCAGCACTGTAGTAAAGTCTTACTTTACAAGCCCATCATATGCATGATGGCAGAGAGAGTAAAGAACTTACGTTTTCCAGTCCCAGAGTACATGGTTAATCTGAGGGTGTCAGATGGCAAAGTCTATGCTTGGAGTTAATCAAGGTACCCTAAACTGATTGAAAGTAAACTTCCTGTCTCTCAAGCCAGTAGAAGCTTGAGTAGAATAGATTGTATGATTAAAGGAATAAGGAGATAGAACATTATTTCACACTTGGGGGCTGTGGACCAAAATTTATACCACTGCTTATGATTATTTAGCTATATCTTGTTTATGGAGGTTTTCATAGCAGATTGTCCAATTGGGGTTTTTTTTTTTTTTTTTTTTTCTTTTTTTTTTTTGTGGTACGCAGGCCTCTCACTGCTGCGGCCTCTCCCGTTGCGGAGCACAGGCTTCGGACATGCAGGCCCAGCGCCATGGCTCATGGGCCCAGCCGTTCCGCGGCATGCGGGTTCCTCCAGGACCGGGGCACGAACCCGTGTCCCCTGCATCGGCAGGCGGACTCTCAACCACTGCGCCACCAGGGAAGCCCCCAATTGGAGTTTTTAACACTGCACTGAGGAGCTTGTCCATTTTAGGTATGTGTCTAAATAGTGATGATCTTTTTGAGGCAGTGTACAATCTGTATTCCTACAGCTCTTCCCAGTTTATGAAACACTATTTTTTGTTTCCTCTGATAATATTATAGGCAGGGATCATTACCTACTATTTTAAAGATGAAGAGACAGAGCCTCAGAAGGTGAAGAGACTATCCAAAAATCACAGGTGTGGTGAGTGGGAGACGGGGCTTCAGATGCAGGCTTTGGATTCCAGGTCCTAGGCACTATCTACTGCACAGAGTGGGGTCCAGGGAGCCAGGAATGGAACTTCCGGACTGCCCTTTTTCAACTGGTACCAGAAAGGTAGGTTGAAAGTAAGGAATATCAAAATTGCCCCTCTTGTGGCCTCCTGTAGAAGTAGAATAGCTTTTTTATAATGAAAGTATAATTTATGTACAGTGAAACGGAGTGTACAGTTTGATCACTTTTGACAAATACAGACACTCATGTAAACCACATACAATCAAGAAGTAGAATATTTCCATCACTCCAGAGACATTTCCATTACTTCATGTCCCATCTCAGTCAACACCCACCCCCCAGTCATGTCTTCCTGCCGAATAACCTCAGTTCCGATTTCCATCCCATAGCTTCGGAAAACTGCTTTAAGGTGGCTCTGTTTTGGTCACCTATGGGAGGGGCTGGACTGGCAGCAGGGACCCTGTCATCTCTTTTGGTTGCCACGGTCATCCTGGTACCAGGCTACATGCAAACCCCTTGGATAGAGCTGCCAGCTTATGTCACTAAACGGAGGCAGTGTCTCTGTGACAACAGCTCCCTTGTGCATTCACTAGGCAGCAAGTGACATTTAAGCAGCTTCCAGACCTTGCCTGAGGCTCTTGTTGGCTGGCACATAACAAACCACTGGAATCAAGAAAATGTGGAGACAAAATAAAGCATCATCCCCATCCCATTTCCCCCTCTGGGGAGAGTGGATTATAAGCTCATAGACATCTACTCTGGGGTTTCCCCACAGGGGACAGACTCTCCCCTGCACACAGGGCTGGGAAGGCTGAGTCATGCCCTAAAGCCCATTAGCCAACATCATGGTCTACAATGGCAGCCATCACTACTCCCATTTATTAGTGATGATTGTGGTGATTCTGTCTAGGTGACCTGCATATGGAGGCCACTCCCTTTTGCGGGGGGGCGGTGGGAATAGGCTTGGGAAATTGGACTCTACCCAGAAAGGTGGCAGGTAACCGATTAGACTCAGACTGAGGAGGTGCTTCTAAGGAGAGAGACCTAGTGGTCCAGTCCTGTGTCCCATACCTGAGCCCCATTTCTAGCCTGGGAAGCTCTTTCTGGGGGCGAGGGGTCAGCCAGGATGGTCCCCCTTGCACCCCTACAAGTGTCCTTGCCAATTCCTTGAAAGAACATTCTTTATCTGCTTCCTTCACGCATGCAGCTTGAGTGAGGCCACTTGTACTTGGAGCAAGATCAGGCTCGTGGTTTTCCCATCCTCGGCTGAGGCCACTCTCTGCCCCGGTTAGGAAAGGTGCTCGGAGAGGCTGGAGTGTGGAGCCCACCACCCAGGTGAGGTGGAGGCAACAACAGGAGGGATTCATTTCTTTGGAAAGTGCCCACTCCATGCTCTTCTTGGTCGTGCCGGTGAAGAGCAGGGGTGGGGACCAGTTCACCTGCACATCCTTGGTCACGCAGTTCAAAATGGGTCGACAGTAACTTGTTTTCATTCATGATTGCTTCTCTTTGCCTCCAGCTGGCAAGCTAGAATGGGGTTGGCACTCCAGTAACAGCAGCAGGGAGACACAGCCTTTTCCTGAATGCGTGGAGACGTGGGGGAACCATGGCTCAGGTGGGGCCCTGGGGTTTTATGATTTTAAAAAAACCTTCTAGATTCTTGTTTTCTCCTTGCTGATAGTCCATTTCTCCAGTTGCTTCTCTATTGCCCCTGTCTTATTCAGAACTGCACAGATTCAAAGAACCCCACTTCATCTAGACAAAACACAAAAAAAGAAAAGACAGTCAGTCAAGGTTCTGCTTGATGAAGGTCTTGGGAGAGGCTAACATGAGTCTTCAGGGATGAAAATAAATGGCGCTGAGCTTAGGTTGTGGTCCTGAGGCTGACCTTGTCACTGCCTAAGCAAGGAAGGCGATGGAGAGAATCAGAGCTCTGGCCCCAGCGTGAATTACAGTTGTACCCTTAATAGGACACAGCCGTGATTCTGGCATTCAATTATATTTGCTATGCGTGCGTGCATACACTCACACAGCAGAGCTGGAATTGAAATCATCTCAAGTGAGAATTCTTGTGATGCATTTAAGGGGCCTACATTTGACAGGCTGCTACCTAGTCATGGACTAAAATCTCACCAGGCACCCCCATAGCTTATCGCCTGTCATTTCAAAACAAAGACATCCTGCCTCCCCTTTCTGTGTCACATCTCATCGGCTCCTCAGCAGAATCTTACTTTCATGAAGAGCTCGGTGCCACCTCCTTGACTTTCATCAGATGAGAACTTGGAAAAAAAAAAGAAAAAGGAAAAAAGAAAAAAAAACCCGTTCCATATTTTGACTTGGATTCTAGGTGTTATTCTCTCAGTCCAGCTTGAAAGAAAAAAAGCCCACCCCACGAGGGGGCAGGCCTGCTCTCCTGTCTTCTGCCAGCACACAGCCTCTGAAGTGTGTGAAGAAGAGAGGAAGAGACAATTAACACCGAGCACCAATCTGCATTTCCTTTTTAGCTGCCATTTACACGCTGCTCAGGTTTTGAAAACCAGCATTTCATGCTACTCCCTAGAGAGCCAGCACCAGCTTCAGCAGGATCCATCTGCACAGCAGTCACAGTGCTGAAACCTTCAGCCAACCCAGAATTCATTTATTTGTTTATTTTTTTGGAAGATGAGAGAAGAGAGGGTGAGTGTACGAGCCAGCGAGCTGGGTGAAAATAGATTAGAATCTGGTAATATTTCACAAGCACGCTTGACCAATCCCTGTGCCGGCCTAGGCAGGGGTGAGCTGGTGCAGTTTTCCTTTGATCATCATCTAGATTTGTGTGAGCGGTGAGTGAATGAGCTGGAGCCGTGTGACCACAGGGGATGACAGGCTGTGGGGTTCGAGGCAGGAAGGACACACGGGCTGAGCTTCGGTGCCGCTCATCAGCCTGTGTGTCAGCACGTTCTTGCTGACAGGGAACAGCAGAGAGAAAAGCCGTCCTGCGAAGTCGCCGCTGGGGTAGGATGAGTTACAAGATGCTTCTGGAGGAGGGAAATGTGTATCATCAACTCCTCAGGTTTGGCCAACTTGCTTTATTTCCTCCAGCCCCCAAAGGGTTGAGAATTGAAGCCTAATAGCTTCGGTAACCTTGCTTATTTTATCATTATTAGTTTTTAAACTGAATTCACCACCATGGGAGGTCACGGAGTCAATGATCACAGCTGGCTTTTAAAAAGGGGTTGAGTCATTTTGTGATTGATAAAACAGTCTCAGCCTGAGATGGGGGTAATCAAATTTCCTGCTTCAAGGCGTCAGTTGATCACTACAGGGGTCAGAAAGAAATGTTTTTCTCATGCAAGTCCTGGCACGAATATCTAGGTGAATGCAAAGCAAATTCAAAAAAAAAAAAAGAAAAGGGTTGGCTTTTTTATTTTTTGAGAAAGCAGCAGGGCTGAAAAACCCATCCTTACTTTAATAGACCAATGAGTGCTCTAATTCTATCTAGCTCTGCTCAGATGGCAGTTGTGATTATAGCGTTACAGACACATTTCCCAACTAATCAGGGCAAGATGGTACTGTCTGCATGGGCCCAGATTTGTCCATGGGTGGGCACAGGTGTGCTCAGATGGGGAAGATAATTCAGGGCAGGAGTAGGAGGTAGGGTGAGCACATGGCCGTTGAAATAGAAATTGGCGAGTTAAAAACAAAGATTCATAAGAAGCGCATCGTGATCTCTGGGTGCAGTTGTCAGGTCAAACCACACGTTCTCAGGATTCAGGGGTGTTTTGCATCTCTCGTAGCAACACAGATGTGTAACTTGGCCTTCTCAGCCCACCACCCAGGCAGCAAAAATAGGGTTATGATAAACAGCTTTTGTTTTTCTGACTCTGTCCTTACTAGATGGGACCTCCAATCCTTCAATTTCTCAAATAGTTTTTGGAGTCCTCCATGACAAGGATGTCTCTCTTCTACTGTTCTGACCAATGCCACCACAGTCAGACTGTGTGGATCCAAATCCCGACTTCATTCATTCAGTCAAAGTACATTTAAAAGGAGTGCCCACTTATGAACCTGACACTATAGGAAAGAACAGTCCGAGTTCTCATGGAATTTAGGTTCCAGGGAAGGGAGACACATATAAACAAATAAACAACTGAGTCTGTAATATTCCAGATAAAGATAAGTGCTATGGAGAAAAAATACATTGGAAGGTAAGGAGAATGGGTGGGAAAGGTAATGGTGGTTCCATGCTAGATCAACTGGGCAGTGAGGGGCTTACTTCTGAGGTGAGTCTTTAGTAGAGACTGAAAGGAACAGACCGTCTAGGCGACAGAATCCTGGAGGAGAGGGCAGCAGGCACTGAGCCAGGGAGCAGGTGTGCTCAGCGTTTCCCGGGAACAGCGAGGAGGCTGGCTGACTACAGGAGTCTGGATGTCAGCAGGGAGGCGTAGCCAGGTGGAGCTGTCACCTGGTTGTAGCCAGAGAAGGGAAAGACCTAAAGACTGAAACCCTAGGAGATTCCAACATCTAAATGTTGAGGGAGACAAGGAAGAACAAGCAAAGGAGACTGAGATGTCCAGATGGTGACAGAGTGGTGCTCTGGAAGGGAAGGGAGGGAAGCATTTTAAGAAGGAATGTATGAGCATCTGGGTCAAATGCTGCTGGAAGGTCAAATTAGAATTTACCACTGCATTTCGCATTGAGTGGTCATTGGTGACCTTGGCGAGAGCTGTTTTAGTAGAATGGAGGGAACAAAAGTCTACTTGTGATGTATTTAAGAAAAGACAGAAGAAGGGATTCCCTGGTGGTCCAATGGTTAGACCATGGCGCTTTCACAGCCCAGGTTCAATCCCTGGTCAGGGAGCTAAGATCCTGCAAGCCACAGCATGGCAAAACAAAATAAAACAAAAACAAAACAAAACAAAACAAAAAAACCCAAAAAACACAGAGGAGAAGAATGGGAGAGAGTGAACCAAGACAACCATTTTAAGGGGTTCTGTTGTGAAGGGGAAAAAAACTAGAGCAGTAGTTTGATTTAGATGTGGGATCAAAGGGCCTTTGTTTGTTTGTGTTTTTGATTGGAGAAAGAGCACCGTGTTTGTATACAGATTCAGTGATTAAGGGAAATTGTTATGAAAGCAATGTCATTGAGTAGGCATGAGGGGATGGGATATAGTGCAAAGTGGAGGGGTTGGCTTTAGGTAGAAGATGGACAGTTCATGCATAGCAGCAGGTGGGAAGGTAAAGTACACGGACATAAGTGCAGAAAGATGTAGATGTGATGGTAGAAACTTGTGCCAATTCTTTTTCTGATTGCTCAGATTTTCTCAGTAAATTGGGAAGTCAATTTATCAGCCAAGACTTGTCAAGGAGGAAGAGAGGTGTTGGAGGTTTGAAGAGAGAGAGGAACAGGTGAAATGATCCTGGGAAAGTAAGTGCATTAGGGAAATACAGCAGGCTTCCAGGCAGCACTGGGGAGGCCCAGTTGAGGCCTGTGATAACGACTAAAGTGAGACCAGTCAGCAAGGTTGTTTTCTTCAGTCATGCTTAACTGCTCAGGTGCAGGTATGGAGAAAGGGGAGAGTCAGCTTGCACTAGGCTTAGGGTTTTGCCAGCTAAGTACAATGAGGGGAGAGCAGGTTGAGGATGCTGAAGGTCTACACAGGATGTAACACAGTGTTGGAATCTAAGTTGGGTAAGAGGGCAGGAGGTAGGGAAGGGTGGGGGGCAATAGCAAGGTGCCAGGAACAATGGTTTGTCAGTCCTGGTGTGGTCCAAGAATTGTTGGTACTGGGAACCCAGAAAAGGTGAGCTGGAATGAGAGGAGACAGTGGTCTCAGAGGGAGATGTTGGAACAGAGAGTGGGGTTGCATTGTAGTTAGTGATGTCCAGGTGGTGGCCTGAACATGGGCTGGCTGGCCAAGATGGTAGCAGCAAAGTCACTGGAGGAGAGGAGCTGAAATAATGGTGGGGGCAGCACTTGGGGAGGAGCATTTCCCTGCCAGGCAGCTACCCCTCGGGCTCCCCCACTTCCTGCTGTGGTTTATATGGGCGGTGTCTTCTGGAGCCCAACTCCCTGAAGTCTAGTTGGATGTTGGAAGCAGCAAGAATTATGATAGAAGAACTAGCTTTGGAAAGAGTCCAACTGACTAAAATCTTCAAGGAATGAGTGGGAGGGATGCAGAAGTCAGTGATCAGGAGAGGACATGAGGAGGAAACCCAGCCCACCCCCAGCCCAGGGCCTCTGGAAGAATGGAAGCGAAGACAGACTCCATCATGGTGGCTGCAGGTCCTCCGTTTGTTTGTTAAGTGACTCTGGGCGAGTTATTTAACCTCCTTGTGCCTCAGTTTTCCCAAATGGAGAATGGAGAAAGTAACTGTACCTCCCTCACAGGGTCATTCTGAGGATTTAATGAGATAATGTATGAAATGTGCTTATAATACAGTACACGGCCCAGAGTTGGTTTTTGTTTTTTTGATTGAAAGCACTTTTATCAGTTATCTGGGTCACCAGAGCCCAGTGTTTTTGAGGGGATAGAGCGAGCCCTTGGCAGGTGCCGAGGAACTTCTCAAGGAGGGTGAGGTGCAGGCTGAGACCGGACGAGAAGCCGAGTTCGCCATGAGAGCTTCAGAGAGGAGGGTGAAGAAAGCAGGCCCACTGCCAAACGGGGCAACTAAATATGTAGAGAGCTGAGAGGCTTGAGGGGAAAAATGGAAGTAAAGCATGTTTATACTCAGAGCCATGACGAGGGCTGCCCAGAGGCGCTATTGGTAACTGATGTGCTCTGACAATAATGAGAAACAATTGCTGTGGACTTAACAGGGTAGAGTCGCGTAGTGATATTATTAACCATGGACAGTAGTGTCTGTAGTGAAAATGGATGTTACTGTTTCCCCAGAACACATTATAAGGTGACTTCATGGTGAATAGATTTTTCAAGATATTTGATGTTCACTGACTTTCCATTTAACCCCTCCTAGTCACAGAGGCCGTTACCGTAATGACAATCCCGGGATTTACCTCTGTTAATGGCAGAAGACATGTGAGAGATAAGCCCTCCCTGTGTGTGTCCTGGACACGTGAATTTATCTGCTTGGCCTCCAAAGCCACTGAGACCTGAGGGATTCTGGGAGCGCAGGTGGCCCGGAGTGCAGCTTCAGCCCAGGAGACACTCACCCACACAGGCTGAGGGGCGCGATTAGCACAAATGGTATTGCCTTTTTCTAAGGTGATCTTTATTTTATGTCACTTGGCATTGAGTGACATAAGGCATGTAAAATGCTTAGCACGGAGCCTAGCACATAGCAAGCACTCAGAAAGTTCTGACTCATTAATTGTTATTTTCTCGGGTTTTTCTGGCGAGACTTAGGGGGCTTCCATATTTGGCATTCTCAAAGGCCTGGGGATGTGTGGGAAGAGTTGGGGGAGGGTCGGTGGCACTACTAGGCCACGAAGCTAGTGGGTTATATTCCCCTTGGGAGGCCCAAGGGAGTTTTTCCTTGTGTGGGCTTTTCTTGGGGCATCAGCCAGGAGGCAAGATGTCAAGTGGCAGTTCACCAGCAAGGATACCGCATAGGGGTTTGAAGCCAGAGCTTTATAGGTCAGACAGGATGCATTTGCCTTCTGCCCCGTCTGCACTGGCAGCCAAGTGAGCAGTGATGTGGAGCCCAGGGAAGGAGGCATGGAGAGAAACACCTCCAATTGTAACCCAGCCTCCGGGCCAAAGGAGCAAAGCCCTCTTTACCAGGACGGGGAACAATAGTAAAGGCTTTTTGAACCCTATGGATGGTTCTCAAAAGAAGTGTTATTGGCATTATGGGAGGGACAGTTCTTCACTGGGTGGCACTGTCCCAAACAATGCAGGATATATGGCACCTGTGGACCCTGCCCACTAAATGTCAGGAGAGCCTCTCACCCCACAGGTGCTGCAATAACCAAAAAGACCCTACACCTGTCTTAACCTCTTCAGGCTGGGAACCCCACATGGACAACATTCCAGGGACAACATGCCTGGAATGTCCTCCCTGCAAATATGCCTGCACACCTGCTGCCTGGCCTCGGCGGGGGCCCCTGTGCCTGGTTCTCAAACGGGGGAGGCTGGCAGCTCGAGCTCTCACGGCTGAACGAGTATTTAAAGATTGCTAATGCTGACTGTCTCCTCCCTGGAGATGTGACCCTCTCTGAAAGAGCTGTGTTAGTCACACTACCTCTAGCCATGCATAAGTGTCCCACTTGGTCACATGCCACCAGCAGAGGGAAGGACAGTCTCTAAGGCTGAAGAAGCTTTAAGATTCAGAGCCTCTGCCATGGCTCATGTATGAAAGAAACTTGAGAAAATCCCCAAATTTGAAACCCTTCTAACATTTCATATGACGTTACTATCATTTGAGAAGTTCAGCTGTGGAACGATGTTAAGAATAGCTACAAATTATTACCAGGCTGTGTGTGTGCACTAGACACCATATACCAGGTGCTTTCAACAGTCCTGTGAGTTAATTTTTTTCATTACTACCTACTTTATGATTGGGGATTGAGGTGCAGAGAGGGTAAAGGCCTTGTTGAAGATCACACCTACTGGGTTAAGAGTCAGGATTCGAACCCCTACGTTTCTGATTCCAAAACCTCACATACTCTGCATTTGGCGATACTGCCTCACAGGCAGGGGGATGGTTAATTAACACAAGGAGGTGCAGGTCAAGTGAAGGGGAGAATTGGCTAAGAGGAACAGTGGGCAGCAGCCCGAGGGATGTTGAAGAGTTTGACCAGGTCCAACTCAATCTGGAAGTTACTCTTTGTGGAAAAAACAGTGACGTTGCCCTCCCCGTGATGACCAGAGTGCACGAAGCCATCAGACTGGTCAGCTCTGGAGCAGAGGGGCAGGCCAGGCAAACAGAGAGGAAAATCAGCATCAGTGAGCATCTTGCTGAGGTATTGGAGGGAACGGCTATTTGAGGACAGAGTTGTTGGTAAAGACTTGGCATTTGGAGTACATGTTGAACGCATACAGGTATTAAGGATGTATATTTTCAGGAAATAGTAAACAAGGCACGTAGACAAGAAAGATACACCCCAGCATGGACTCATGTGGGGCAAAAGCAGTGCCCAATAGAGAGGAGAATTCCAGAGAAGCCAGAAAGACACACATTTTGTTAACCACAACAAGCAAGAGT
The DNA here is from genome assembly GCF_003031525.2 of Neophocaena asiaeorientalis asiaeorientalis. Classification (NCBI taxonomy): domain Eukaryota; kingdom Metazoa; phylum Chordata; class Mammalia; order Artiodactyla; family Phocoenidae; genus Neophocaena; species Neophocaena asiaeorientalis. The sequence goes on along the minus strand of NW_020185333.1, from coordinate 1,166,449 downwards.
ATATTTCTTCAGTTTCTTCGTGGGGAGGAGTTTGAAATGTACAAACCCCTTCTGTATGACTTATTCAGTGGTGTGTACAATTATGCTTAAGCTATGTGCAGTTTTCATTATATAATGTAGATTTATTATCAACAACTACCTTTCTTGTCATCATAAAGATCCACTCGGTTATTTGACAATTAGCAGTGAAAAATGCACATGCTCCGTCTTCCCTGGTGGCACAGTGGTTGAGAGTCCGCCTACTGATGCAGGGGACACAGGTTCGTGCCCCGGTCCGGGAAGATCCTACATGCCGCGGAGCGGCTGGGCCCGTGAGCCATGGCCGCTGAGCCTGCGCGTCCGGAGCCTGTGCCCCGCAACGGGAGAGACCACGATAAAAAAAAAAAAAAAAAAAAAAAAAAAAAAAAATGCACATGCTCTATGAGGCACTTGTTGGAATGTCTCTTATGGAGCTACTAGCCTGGGCAAATAAAGCTGTATGGACAAAGACATATTTATTATAGCACTGATTGAATAAATTATGGTTCAGCAGACAGTGGATAATTATGCAATTATTTTAAAAAGTTTGAATAGATGTTATATTAAGTAAAAAAAGCAATATGCAAAATAATCTTATTGTGCAAATAGTCTTATCATTTAAGAAAGCCACTGTATGTGGATATATATGCCTACACATATTCGTGTAAACATTAAAGAAAAAAGTCTGGAAGGACTGTGGATACCTTTCAGAGCTGAAGTTATAAGAAGGAATTTTCAGTTTTTACTTTATCCCCTTCTGCAAAAGGTAGAAGTGATAGGATTGTGGGTGATTTTTATTTCCTTTTTGCGCCCTTTCTATATTTTCCCAAATTTCCTATAATGACCCTGTGTTGCTTTTATGATCGAGCTTCATTTCTGTGTGCATGATGTAGAGGCTAAGCTTGTGAGTACTGAGTCACGTCGCCTGGGTTCACACCCCAGCTCTGCGGCTTTGCCACGGTTGATGACCGTGGTGGATGACTTCACTTCTCTGGGACATGGTTTCCTCATTTGTAACATGGAGATAACAACAGTGTGCTCCTTATAAGATTGTTGGGAGGGTTAAGTGAGACCTTTGTGTAAGGAGTGTGGTCAGTTTTGGGGAAGTGTTGGCCATTACTGTTGAGTATGGACCTCTCTACAGGAAAGATCAGCTCAAGGGCACCGGTAGATGGTTTGATGTTGAGCAAACCATCTGATATTGGAGGGACAGGACCCAGATGGAAGCAGAACCTTGCCAAAGGAAGATGGAAGTAGCGGTGGGAGCTTGATCGGGGTGATTTTCCTCTCTCGGCAGAGCCACAGGGAAACGGTTCAGAGTAGCCCTTTCATTTGGGTTCTTTCCCACCTTTCTTGTGGTCCAGCAAAGTTTTTCTTTCCTCCTGTAGGCTTCAATCCTGCCTGATTTTCTGCGAATGAAGTCTGAATGTTTTCGAAGAGGACCTGCTCTCATCCTGCTCCACTGGGAGGAAGGGACAAAGGAAGTCCACCCTTCCCCCCAAGATCTGCAATCCCTTTAGCAAATCTGACCAGGCTGGACCTGTCACTGAGTCGTTCCTCAACTTTCTTCATTCTGAAGCTTGAACAAAAGATGAGACACCAGGAGCTGCGTTCTGCCCATGGTGGAAATTGGTTTCTCAGAATTTACTGTTGGGCTCTAAAGCGGTAGATGCTGAAAATAATTCATGGCCCCATTTGGGATTCCTTTTCAGATAAGTCATAAGCCAGACAAGTCCACACTTTGACTGCTTAATGTAACAGACAGGCCTCCACATCACTGAAAATGGTCCCCTGGATGCTCTCTAAGGACAACTACACACTGAAAAACAATCTAGCATGTGGAAGCTCCAGATCTGAGGGCAGCCCTGCCTCTTGCTGGGTTAGACTGCAGCTGTGCCAGATTGCCTCTTGAGATCCCTTACAGCTCTGAGAATACAGGGGAAGGCACATATGGCCTAGGTGCCTCACAGTGTGGCCCCGGTCAGGACAGCAAGCTTCACCTCCCACCGATTTCCCTTCCCTGCACTCTGCCCCCTGTCCCCCAAGCTAATTTGAGACTCACTCGTCTCTGACATCCAAGTCGTGTTTGTTTCCCTCTCCAAGCCAGCTCATGCCCTCCCACCCACAGTGTTGTTTCTGTGATTGGCTACTTCCAGTGGATCTTGAATGACCTAATTCAACTATAATCTGTTCTATGAGGTCTTTCTAGAGCCTTCTATGCAGAATTGATTATCTCCACTTTGGTGTTTCCTAGCACTTTGTTCATACTTATCTCTCTTATTTTCTTTTTTACTTTATTAATATTTTATTTACTTCTTTATTGTATGATTTTATTACCTAACTTATTTATCTTATCGTGGTGTGTTATATAGCTAATCAGCAGTCCTCAAAACTCAGTGGGCAAAAGGATTTAAAAGCAGCAGCTGCAACAACAATCTATGGAATACCTATGATGTTCAGGCCTAGGACTGGGAAAATAGTGGCCTGCCAGATAGATGGGGCCCCAGCCTGTGTCTTAGGATATTGTGTCCTCTCTCCCAGATGGGACTCCTTGTTAGGCAGCTCTACCACGGAGCCTGGGAATCTGCATGTGTTAATTAATTATAACCCCACTTGATTCTGATTCAAGTGGTCAGAGACACACTCTTTGGGTAACAGTGTAGTAAAGTTACAGCTTATATGAATGGAATGAATATCATTTATAATATTGCTGTAGTATAAATTTGAATCCAAGTGTTTTGAGCCTGGTATGTGAGAACTAGACATTAACTAGTGCATGAAGCTAACTAATCATCTAAGACCCCTCATCTCAATGATGGTTTGTGGTTCTCTTCCAGTCTTTGAATAAATGGTGTAGCAGTTCCTAAATAGGTATACAGGGGATCTTATTCTGCAATACATGGAAAAATGTGCTATGTGCTATAATTGCAGCATAAAGAAAGTATTATTGGGCAATAGAAGAGGGCGAAATTAATTTTGACTGGGATAATTAATTTATAGCTAGCAGTTGAATGAAATGCCAAAAGCAAACAAACACACACAGGTGTTCAGGATTGTTTTTCTGACACCATTTGCTATTCATTTGTGTGTTGCCTGCTATGAGCAGCAACATGGGCACAACTGGAGATCTGTGAATGCCAATCTTCAAGACTAGGAGCTTCCAGGGAGGACTTTTTTTTTTTTGCGGTACGCGGGCCTCTCACTGTTGTGGCCTCTCCTGTTGCAGAGCCCCGGCTCTGGATGTGCAGGCTCAGTGGCCATAGCTCACGGGCCCAGCCGCTCTGCGGCATGTGGGATCTTCCCGGACTGGGGCACGAACCTGTGTCCCCTGCATCGGCAGGCGGACTCTCAACCACTGTGCCACCAAGGAAGCCCTCCAGGGAGGACTTTGATATGGTCAAAGGATTTTATTTTGTATTTCAGAAATCTCATTACAATTATACCTGAATAGAGAATATTGAGATATATTTAATTCCAAGACCAAGAAAATCATAACTTGGGGAAAAGACTTTGCAGACATTACACAATAACTTATCTTTACAGAATTTTGACATTCCCCAGAGGAAGAATGAAATGATGCAACTTTTATATGACTCATCAATTCTAGAATAGTCTATTTGTCTGAGCAGTGGACTTTTGGCAATTCTCTTTCTCTCCGTAGCAGTGCTTTGTTGATTGGCTGAGGATTTAGTCAGAGGAGCTAGGGAAAGACCCTGGGATTTAGCAATAAACAACCACATCTACATAGGACATTTATGTATTCATTAACAAATTCTAGAACTATTTGTTTAGCATCTACTATATGCCAAGCATAGTGCTAAGCACTGGGAGTCAGTACTGCACAAAACAGGCCTTGACCTCACTCATGCAGATACAGTCTAGTGGGAGCTACAGAAAAGTAGACAGGTAATTTATAAGATAGTGTGACAAACTCTATATCGGAGTGTGTACAAAGTGCTATGGGGCCCTTAAGAGGGCTATCTATTTACATTTGAAGTGATTAGTACAAGTAGCTAAGATTGTTTCATGGCCTGAGAAGTAGGGGTAATGAGGAATTCTTTGGGAGAAGCCATAAGCTGACTCATAAGACAGACAAGAGAGGAAGTGCAAGGTTAGTTCTCAGGGGTAGCAAAAAGGCAATTAGAGGCAACAATTTAAGGACTGCCTGTGGGTGAGCATTCCTGAAAATGATCCTTTTGTCTGGTGTCTCTAAAAGCTGGGCATGGGTTTGCTGTGTGATGTGTTGTCTTAAGGGTGCCACCCAGGAACTAATACAGATGTGAAATGGCCTGGGCCTGGAACAAGGCCTCCAGGTAGACTGAACAGGTCCCTGCCTAGTGCCCCAGAGACTTACAGTTCATGCTCTGTATTGGTGGATTCAGCTTCAGAGAACAAAAACCATTCTAATTAAATTCACTAATTTAAGGGGAAATATCACCAGATACTAATATTACCAGATATTTAATGGCTACAAAATTACTTGAGGGCTGGAAGAATTGACTCTAGGATGAGCTTCCAAAAATACTTCCAGCCCCGGAAGTCATATATACCTCAGTTATAACCAGAACAGTTGCATGTCTGCTGCAGGAGGCTGCTAAATTAGGAAGCTGCTGGCTCTGGAACATGCTGTCTCTGCTTTAATCTATGCCAGCAAATGGATGGATACTCTGTCTCCCTCCTTTCAAGTTTCTTCAGTGAAACTTGAGTCTTTCTGGAAACCTAGCTGCAAGAGAATCTGGGAAATGTAGTTTTTGGCTTTCTGGACTCTTCAGCAAAGGCAGGCACACTAGAAGGAGGTTAGAATAAATTTGGAGCAGGCTAATTACAATATCTGCTACAGGTGCATATCCCTCCTAGGTCTAATCAGGTGCTATGGGGAGATATGAAGCCCAAAGAACATGGAATATTGGATCCTTCTGGCTCTGAAGGGTTGGGGACATGGTGGAAATTGGGAGGTTGTGGGAGCTGGAGAAGGACAGCCATGGAGTTGATGGGGATGTGATGGGAAGGGCCAGGCACAGCCAACAGAGTATTAATAGTGCAATGGGAGATGTGAGAGGAGTGACAAGGGTACAGAATTCAGAGAGGGAGCAGAGCCTCAGTGGAAGAGAAAGCTGTTGAGATTTCAAAAACAGGAAGTCAGGAACGGCCACCTGGTTATTCTGATTAATTCTGCTAGAAGTCATGATGTTGAGCCATTGCTGAACTAATCAGGAGGACATATGCATACTACCAGTATCTTCCCAGCTTCCTGGTCATCTGTTGGTTGATTTGAGCCTCAAGATTTTCCGAGAGACAGATCACTGAATTTGATTACCTCGGTGAGCAGCTTGCCTACTGAGATAGGCCTTGCCTTTGTCTTTCCTGGTGGGATTGGGTCATAAGCCCCCAACTGCAGGCTCAGTCTGATCCAGATCCTGAGCCAATAGTGGCAGAGGCAGGAGGTGAAAGAACTCCAGCCTCATCATTCAGGAGGATTCAAAATGAGGACTAGATGCCAACAGACCTGGGATGTGGACCATCATAGATTTATCCCTTTATTCACTCACTTAACCACATCTGTTGAGCCCCTGTCATGCAGCGGGCACATGTGTACTCTGCATGGTGATACACTGGCAAGCAGTCTGGAAGATGAGTCAGACTCCCTTAGGTGGAGAAGTGATGGAGAGCAGATAGGCAGAGAGAACAGGAAGTTCACAAGCCCTGCTGCTGAAGTGGGAGCAACAGTAAGCAGTCTGAGGGATGGGAAGGGCCTTATTGGCCCCATTGTAGAGCTTTGCTTTCTCCTAAGGGTAAAGGGAAGCCGCTGAAAAGGGTTTTAGGTGGGAGGTTGGGCATGATCAGATCGTGCTTTGTTATCAATCCCCTCTTTTCTTTCTTTCTTGAAGGACTGATTGATAGAATGGGGAGGGGCAAAAATGGATACTGGGAAATCAGGTAGGAAGCCTTTTCGGTGATAGTGAAGTTAAAAAATGATAATAAATCAGAGGGTGATGGTGATAAAGGGACAGGACAGAGACATTTAGAGGAGGAAGACAAAAATATAAGAAAGAAGAGGAGTTTTGTCCTTTCTCTCTACTCTAGTCACTTCAAACTCTATTTTCACTTTTGGCTTGGTTTTCTGTTTTCATATGTCTCTTTTCATCTTATATCCTGGTATAAGAAAATCAAAGGGGGGCTTCCCTGGTGGCACAGTGGTTAAGACTCTACCTGCCAATGCAGGGGACATGGGTTCGAGCCCTGGTCCAGGAAGATCCCACATGCCGCAGAGCAACAAAACCTGTGCACCACAGTTACTGAGCCTGTGCTCTAGAGCCTGCGAGCCACAACTACTGAGCCCACGTGCCACAACTACTGAGCCCATGAGCCACAACTACTGAAGCCCGTGTGCCTAGAGCCTGTGCTCCGCAACAAGAGAAGCCACTGCAGTGAGAGGCCTGCGCACCACAACGAAGAGTAGCCCCCGCTCACTGCAACTAGAGAAAGCCCACACGCAGAAACAAAGACCCAGTGCAGCCAAAAATATATATATAAACGAATGAATTTAAAAAATAAATAAATTAAAAATAAAAGAAAATCAAAGGGATAGATTTATTTAAGAAAAGTTACATCACAATATGGATATGCTTACATAGGACCCACGCTCAAGACTTTGAAGTGGTACAAAAATCTGTTCTTTTTTAGTGCCATAGATAACAGCATGGATTTTGCAGACAGAGTATTAACTATGTGACCCCAGCTGAGCTATTTCACCTTTCTAAGCTTCAGATTCACCATCTATAAAATGGGGAAAAAAATAGTACCTAACTTGGTGGGTTGCTCTGAGAATTAAATGAGATAATCCATAAAAGGCCATTAGCATAGAGCCTGGCATAATGAAAATGCTCAATGAATGTTAACTAGTATTATTCTTCATAGCTTTTAGCTGACCATCCATGATGCCGTTGACTGATGCTCTTGCAGGCCTTCAGAGCCAGCACCGAGCACGGTACAAACAATTATCGTACGACAGACTTGTGCACAGATTGCAAGGACTCTGAAAAGGTGGCTCAACATATTGAATCTAATTCTGCCTGTTTTCTCCCAAGTCAGGTTCTGCCTCCGAGACTGTGCAGAACTTGTTGGAGAGGCACTGCCTGGTGGGGAGGATGGGGAGAAGAGGGGCTAAGAGGATGGATGAACGGGAAGACTCTGAAGTGGAACACAGGATTTCTGTTCCTGTTGGCTCATTTTGGCAGTAGCTTTATTATGGCTCTTTTTTTTTTTTTAATAGGGCTCTGATTTGTTTTCTTATTCCTCATTCATTTAGTGAACAATTACGATGTGCCAAGCATTGTTGCAGGTACTGGAGAGACAGCCATGAACAAAGTCCCAGCTTCTGTGGAGCTTACATTTTGGTGGGGTTGTCTCTTGTGTTAGTAGATTTTATTCTCCTGGAAGTCTTAGCTGGCCCGAACTTCTTCCTTCTTGATAGGAGTGAAAGTAGCCCATGGAACACATTGCCTGTTCTAGATCCATATTGAAAAGCAAGTTCTGTTGTGTGGAGTTTGGAGCTTAGTCCTCCTGGGGGAATTCAGTTTGTATTTTGTAAGGGAGGGGAATAATGGAGACGTCAATAACCCCAATGAATATTCCTCCTATCTGTTTTCAGAATATCCACATAGGTAATGTATTATTGTCACAGATGAAGAAACTGAGGCTGAGAGGTTACATGATTTTCCCAGTGGAAGTAGGACTCAAGATTTAGACTTCACATCCCATGCTTTATTTCTTTCTTTTATAAATTGGGAATTATTTGCTCAACTGCAAACAAATTTAGTGGCATTAGCTCAGCTGACCGCTGACTTGTTAGTAGTTGGAATTTCTGGTTAATAGATTTTACGCTTTCAGATAGACTAGTCTTCATGAAATATAACATAGCTTAGTGGTTCCCGAATGCTAGTCCATGGACCAATGATGGTGTATGACAAAGTTGTCACCAATCTCAGCAAAATGCAAAATAAATTTAAGTTAAAGGCTGTTTCTTTCATAATCTACTTGCCCCAATTTCCACTATGGAATGATTGTGTTAGTAGGAGGTAGTTAGGTTTTTGTTTATTTGTTTGTTTGTTTTAAAATGTTGCTTTACAAAGTAAAAAGTTGGCAAGCCTATGTCTGTCAATTCTTTTTTTGTTAAAATTTACCGTTTGGTAAATTCAAAAGGCTGGGGAAACCTGATATAGCTAACTAAATGAAAAATAGAAGTTCTGTTTCTGGCAATATGGAATACTAGATATTAAAAAAAAATCCTTCTGGTGCAGAGCACCTAAAAAAGAATGTAAAATTGGAAAAATTATATATTTTAAAAAATGCATAGTTGTATTGGCAAGAAAGGAAAATTCCTAGAGGCCAAAAATGACAAGAAAGCAGAAACCAGAGAAAACTACATTTGGGAGAGAAGAAACAAATCTTAAGGTGTTAGCAAGGTGGAAAATAGGATCAAATACTGTTGCCTAAAGCTAGTGTTCCCCAAAGATGACATCCTCGGTGGAAAGAGGAAATAGGAAAATAATGTGCCCCTCAAAGGAAGCCCAGTTAAATACAACTTCTCACCCTTGGGATGCAAGGAAGGGTAAATTTCTTCTAAGAAATTCATAACCATGAGTCACTCTCATTGGATTTGAGGCTGGAATTTCCATCATTAATATGAGCTGAAGAATCCCAAGCTGAGAATTCAAAATAATCTGAGTTGGGTAGTGCCCCCAGGTGCCTGATAGGAGCAAACATAAATTTTCTCTGAAGGCATGTGCTATGATTTCAGGCCTCAAAGAGTTCCTGCAGGGCTTCCCTGGTGGCGCAGTGGTTGAGAGTCCGCCTGCCGTTACAGGGGACACAGGTTCGTGCCCCGGTCCGGGAGGATCCCACATGCCGCGGAGCGGCTGGGCCCGTGAGCCATGGCTGCTGAGCCTGCGCGTCCGGAGCCTGTGCTCCGCAACGGGAGAGGCCACAACAGCGAGAGGCCCACATACCGAAAAAAAAAAAAAAAAAAAAAAAAAAAAATGTTCCTGCAATTATGATTCCAATTAAATTTTGGCTCAAAATTTTAAAAAAATCACAAAATAAATGAGGAAATAAGATGTTAGGGGAAGAAATCAAGAGAAACATCAAGAAGCAGAATCAGAACTTTAAAAACTTCAGATATTAGAAATGGATACAATATATAACTAGAAGTATTGAAAGGATAAGAAATTACCAAGAATATTTATTGAAAAGAATCAATTAGCGGGACTTCCCTGGTGGTCCAGTGGTTAAGACTTCGCCTTCCAGTGCAGGGGGTGTGGGTTCGATACTTGGTCGGGGAGCTAGGATCCCACATGCCTCACGGCCAAAAAACTGAAACATAAAAAACAGAAGCAGTATTGTAACAAATTCAATAAAGACTTTAAAAATGGTCTGCTTCAAAAAAAAAAAATCTTAAAAAAAAAGAGAATCAATTAGAACTTGTGTAAATGAAAAATATAACCACTGGCATTTAAAAGTTTCAGTTACACAGGTGAAAGAGAGTTAATGAATGTGACGATAGATATTTTCAGAGTACTTTGAAAGCACGGAGGATCAAAGAGATTGAAAATATGGGAGGTAAGTTAAAGAGAAAGGGAAGATAAAGAGAGAAGGTACGATATACATCTAACTGGAATTAAGGAAAGTAATAATAAGAGATAATGGCAGAGGTGCATATCCCAAGTTATAATGCATGAAAAGTTTCCAGAATTGATGAAATACAGGAATCCTCAGATTCAGAAATCCTTGTGAGTACCAAGCATGGTAAATTAGAAAACCACACCTAGATACTTTAATCCTGTTTAATCCTATTAAAATTACAGAATACCAAAGATAAACAGATCTTGAAAGAAGCCACAGAGAAAAGAAAAATGACCTATAAAGGAATGATGATAAGCTGATAGCTGACTTATCAACGGCATCAGTGAAAATGAGAGATAGACATCCAAAATCCTTCACTAAAAAATAGTTAAGAAGCCAAAAGTCATATCTAAAGAATTACACCTCAAAAGCTTTACATTTTATTAGCTTTAAGAAAACACATGTTTACCTGTTAAGAGGAATGAACTGCCCCACAAACTTGGAATTTGAATATGGGCCTTTCCCCCCTATTTTTCCAACTAGCTACTTGTTCACGTGTCCTACAGGCCTCATTATTATGAAGCTTAGCACCTTCTTACGGTTCTTATGCACCTTGAATTAAATTGTCTTAGAACATTGGGCACTTACTCCAAAATGGGTTAGTCCTCTTCTAATGCCAAATGTAGAGGGAACTGAAATTGGGTCTGTTTATATCACCCAGTGCAGTTACTGTTTCACTGCCCCATGTATCGCAATTGAACATTTCTATGGACATTTGTCCATTGCAAGGACGCCTTGACAAGTTCAGATCATTGCATTCACAGTGAAGCCCCACTTGGAGTCTCTTAAATCACAACCTCCTGGAGTGACACAATCATAGCTTCCCAGGGAGCAGGAGGTCACAGTAACTGTCAGCACCCCCCTCAGATGCAAAATTACTGTCCCTGTTTCTCAGAGTGGCCACCTTCTTTTCCAGAGTGGAGGCAGAGTTTTAAAACCATAAGAAACACCAGTGGTCTTCTATTCATTTTTCCCAGGGCAATGCTTAGTTTAGCCATGTAAATGTAGTCTGAATGAATTGCCCCACAAACTTGGAATTTAAATATGGACATTGCTCTCTATTTTCCCAGTTAGCCACTTGATTGCTCACCTGTCCTACAGGACTCATTATCATGAAGCTCAGCCTCTTCTCCTGAGAGATCTCATGCCCTTTAAATTGAATTATCTGAGAACATTGGGCACTGACTCTAAGTCTGCTTAGCCTACACCGATGACCAGGGGAGATGGCTCAATGACTCTCACAGAAAAGAGACCTCTAGGTGATATTTTCTCCTCTGCTATAGCTGTGTCTCTCCAAAATTCATATGTTGAGCCCTCACCCCTAATGTGATGGTATTTGGAGATGGGGTCTTTGGGTTGTGATTAGGTCATAGAATGGAGCCCTCCTGAATGGGATAATTACCCTTATAAAGAGACCCTAGAGAGCTCTCTTGTCCCTTCCACCATGGGAGGACACAGGGAGAGGACAGTCATCTATGAACCAGGAAGTAGTCTCTCACCAGATACTGAATCTGCCAGCAACTTGATCTTGAACTTCTCAGAACGGTGGGAAATTGACTTCTTTAGAGGCCACCCAGTTTATAGTATTTTGTTATAGCAGCCCAAACCAAGACATTCTCCTAAACCAATAAGGTCATCTTACTGCTCTTTCACAGTCCACTTTCAGGAACTGATCCCAAATGGGCAGAATCTATTTATATCACAGCATAGCTGCTAATTTCTCTTGCAAAAGGAGAACAAAACTCACAAAATCAGTCTTTTGTGGGGCAACTGTATTGGGCAAACTATTTCAACTGAAATACCAGAACAGGGTTTTTTACCTGCGGGTGACAGATTTTCTTGTGGGAAAATCCCACTCCTTGTCTATTTCTAAATAGGGAAAGTATTTCTGATGATATATAATTCCCAATGAAATAACGTTAACAAATATTCACATATATTGTGAGGGAAAACACAGGCAAATCCTAAGGTATAATCAGTTGATATCGAACTTGTTTTCCTTACTGGAAAATAGGTCTGATTGCTTGGCATGAATATTATGTTGAAAAAAAGCAGCTAGGCTTCTCTTCATTCAGAACACTAACATACATCCCAAAGTCTGAAAGTAAATCCAGTATCACCAAACCACATTCATTCAGCAGGAAACATTTAGAAATCAGCTGAGGCCAGCAAATGTGTGTGTGTGCACACAACATATTGACATTAACACAAATCAAAGTACTTTCCTTGTGATCAACTCCAAGAAGATTAAAACCTAACCACCTGCTAAAAGGCATTTATAAGTTACCAGGATTTTAAAGAAAATGAATGTTCATTGAAGAGTGCCTATGCTGAAATCTCATTTTTTACATTATTGTATGTGGACTCATCTTTAAACTACCTTATTTATTAAGTGTGGCCAAGCAGCTCTGAATCCTTGATCTCAGTTGTTTTTATTTTTTTTAAGGTATAATAACACCAGGACTTTAAAATCCCGTAATAAAACTCATGATTTATAAGAAATAATAGGAGTCACTTTTATTCCAAGGTGCTATTTTTATTAAAATATTTATTGCAAAATGATACATACTCTTTAGTTTTAAAAATGCAAACAATACTGAAGTATATAAAGTAAAAACTGAAAGTTCCCCACAACCCTGGTCCATCCCATTCCCCATAAAGAGTCACTGTTAACAGTGTTACGTTCATCCTTCCAGATCTGGATTTATTTCCTGCAACTTGCTCTTCTGTCTAACACTGGGTCTGGGATACATTTAAACATCACTACATACAGAGATACCTTACTGTTTCATAGTATTTCATAGACCAGATGTACCATGATTTCCCTATTGATGGACATTTAGATTGTTTTCAATATATTCAAAATAAAGCAATATAAAACATTTGTTTCATATATAAAAATAAAATCACAGCATTTTTTTGTACACATAACTGCACATTTATGAGAATAGTTCTCTAGGCCAGATTTCTAAAAATTGAATTAAATGTCAAAGGGTCTACATGTTTTACATTTTAATACATTGTATGCATTTTTTAAAGGTTAAAATTTTTTCCTGAGTTTTTTATTAGTTAAAAGTTAGCTGGATTTTATTTAGTTTGTTGTAGCTCTAGTTTAACCTCTAGAAAACTGCTGGCATGGTTCAGAGAAGCCCTTCTACAGAAGACTAAAGAAGCTGGGAGACCATGGAAGAAGGAATTAGGGCTCACCTGGGAAAACCACACCGCTACACAAGCATCCCCACGTCCCTGAGAAAATGCATCAAAATAAACTAGTATAAGGAAGTCAAAAAAAAAAGAAAATGCTGGGTGTTCAAAACCACATGAAGAAAGACATTAAAAAAACACTAAAGCCTTAAATAGTCTTAAATGATGCAGTAAAATGTGCCCATTCATATGTGGATCCTTATCTCCTTAAATATAAAATAATTAAATGCGGCAGTATTTTAAATATTCTAATTCGTTACAAGTTTCAAGTATTTCATGACTTAAGCCTGCCTATTTCTCACAAAGACTCGTGCTCCTCAAGACTAGAGATAATGTTTTAGAACAAAGAGTGCTTTCAATGAATCTTTATAGAGCTGCCTTCAAGTCCCCAACTCTCCTGTCACTAGACAGATGTGAATATATATATATATTCCAGCTCCCGGAACCAAAACTCTCAGTTCCTAGTTGGCTAAGGACTGAAGTCCTGCACAGTGACAGGCTACAACAGTAGCTCGAGACTTAGCTACTATATAGCTATATATATATATATGACAAATAAAGGATCAAGGCTCTTTTGCCTTTCAGACATCCCCAAAATAAAGAACCCAATTCAAATTTTCATAGGTTTGGTTCTCAGAGAAGTCTGAAAGAAGCTGAGCATACATTTATTTTCTTCTCTTCTATAGCACCCTCCTCCTCGTTGTTTTTAAAATATTCCTGAGATGGTTTAGTGATATAACCTGTGGAGAGAGCTATGGCTGAAGTTTCTGCTAAGCGCACGATACCCAAGAGGTTTTAGATGCCAAGTAAGATATTTCCCGTGGCCCAAAGATTTTTTCTTCGTACTTATATTCAAAAGGTCTTTTCTCAGTATAAGTGCTCTGATGTTGGCTGAGGTAGGCCCACCTGCGAAAGGTCTTCCCATTTATCTTAATTAATAGTTTCTCTCCAGCATGAATTCTTCGAGGGATGAGCAGCAGCTCTTTTCTATAGTCTTTGCATTCAGAGCGCTTCTCTACAGCAGGACTCAAATGTCAAGGAAGCGAAAAGCTGTCACAGAAGGCATTCCCACATTATCTGCACTCACAGGTTTTTTTCTCTAGTGTGGCTCTTATTATGCCGGACAAAAGCAGAGTGGTGGGCAGAGGCCTTTCCACATTCCCTGCACTCATAGGGCTTCTGGCCAGTGTGAATCCGCGGGTGGTACACGAGATGTGACCTACGGTTGAAGGCCTTCCCACACTCTGCACACTTATGGGGCTTCTGCCCAGTGTGAATATCCTCCTGTGCTGGACGAAGTCGACCTTTTCACGAAAGGCCTTCCCACACTCCTGGCACGCGTAAGTCTCCACTCCAGTGTGAATCCACTGCTGTAGAACAAGGAGGCAATTCTTGTTAAACACTTTCCCGCATGCTTTGCATTCGTAGAGGGTCTTCCCTGCAGGACCCAAGGTGTCACTGGGTCCCTGTGAGTCACATTCACGGAGAGCATCTCCTGCAGAGTCTTGCTTTTGTAAAACCCTTGAGCACAGACGATCAGCCTTCCCCACCCCACTGCGCTCCAGGATAATTTTCTTAAGGAGAACGTCCTTGTGGGAGGCTGTAACTGGCTTTAAGTGCCCTTCCTGCACTGCCAACAACCCTTCCCGATCTCTGGCTTGCCCCAACCTGGAGAACCTTCTAGCTCCCTGAGTCAGTCTTCCCTGGAGCAAGACTCACCTGGACAGGTGCTTCAGCAAAGAACTCCCTTCCCTGTCTCTTACTGCTGCTTCTGCTGTTAGATCCACTCTGGCTTGGGAACAGCACGGCCCAGTGAGACACAGACCCTGCAGGTCTCCAATGTCACTTCCCAGGACAGGGTCTGCTGGGCCTAGTCCAGATGCCCTCACTCCTAACAAATGAAGGTCACGGACACGTCCAACACCGCTGCCCAGGACACTACTGCAATCGAGGAAGGCAACGGTCCACGCCACACCAGCTTCCGCCTGTGCAGAGCGCGCCTCCGACTACAGATACCAGGGAGCCCTGCGCTCAGCAGCTGCTGGGACTACAAGTTCCAGAGGCTCCAGTTTACTTCTGTACTTCTGGGAATTGAATTTTCAGTTACTCTGGAAGGAAGTTCACAAGTGTGGTTGGAGATTCTCTCCAATATTGGCACGGGGAACCTCCAAACATGCACGCGCACATACACGCAAGGAATTTGGTCCTGCAGGGTGTGGGGACCCTACATACCGCTTTACTTTATCTGCTGACCCACATCAAACTGTACCCAGAGGTTGGGTGTTAAAGTCAGTTCAACTCAACCAACTACGGAGTTGGAGATGGCTGGACATTCAGGATCACTTTTACATTGTTGATTGTTCTGTCGTTAGTAAAACCACATTGAAACGTTTTGGCCTTGCCTCCTAAAGGTCTTTCCAAAGAGAAGCTTTCCCACATGGGTACCAGGAGACATGGACCCGAAGGTACCCGATAGCAGGCACCAGGAGAGAGTCCAGGAAGGAGGATGGATAAACGGCTTCTCCACAGAATGGAACGTTATTCAGTGGCGCGTCAGTGCTCTAGTTCGCTGCTGCAGCGGGGGAATCGGAAGCATCACAATTTACGTTTCAGAATCTTCAAAAACTAAGGGCCCATCAGTGCCAAGTCCTGGAACTGGTGAGGACGGGAGAAAGACCTGGGAAAAGCCAACAGAGTTTTCTCACCCAAAGGGTTTGGTGGAAGTCAGTACAGTCAGGAGACAAAGCAGAGAGCTCAGCTGTGTTTCTGCCAGACAGCAGGACTCTCCCTAGGATGGGAGGCAGTAGTGGATGGCCATGACTGAGGCGGCTATGCATGAGCTGGTCTGAGTAGGTGCTGGATTGTCTTGCCTGGACAGGTGTCCCTGTCAGTCTCAGGATGCTACACATTTGATACAAAGTTCTTTCCAGCAGTGGTTCTCCAGTTGTGGTCCGTGGTCTCAGTTATGTACACTTTCAAGAGTTCAAGAAAGGCTGATCACTAAATACTGGTGTCATAACCATGATAATGTGGGCAATTACAAAATTAGTTGGCTTTGCTTCTTGGAAAAGTCTAATTTTATTCTTTAGTGAATTTGTCTTTCAATATATGGTTTAAATGGTATATAACAGTTTCCAAAATGATTAATACTCAGTCATTTAAGCTACCCCAGTAGTAGTGCTTTTATTTTATTATTTTTTAACATCTTTATTGCAGTATAATTGCTTTACAATGGTGTGTTAGTTTCTGCTTTATAACAAAGTGAATCAGCTACACATATACGTACATCCCCATATATCCTCCCTCTTGCGTCTCCCTCCCACCCTCCCTATCCCACCCCTCTAGGTGGTCACAAAGCACCGAGCTGATCTCCCTGTGCTATGTGGCTGCTTCCCACTAGCTATCTATTTTACATTTGGTAGTGTATATATATCCATGCCACTCTCTCACTTCATCCCAGCTTACCCTTCCCCCTCCCCGTGTCCTCAAGTCCATTCTCTACATCTGTGTCTTTATTCCTGTCCTGGCCCTAAGTTCTTCACAGCCATTTCTTTTTTTTTTAAGATTCCATATATATGTGTTAGCATACAGTATTTGCTAGTAGTGCTTTTAAATAACCTGACTATCTCAGCAGGAAGTTGGTATACATGAGGTGGCATCAATACCTATACCATATTTAGAGTGCCATCTGGGAGTTCTCAGGAGGACTTCTCGTGAAGGCTTATGTGTCAGCCTGGGCTGTTGCAGGTGACTTCACTCTTGTGAGTGTAGACTGCCACCTGTGATTTTCAGTTCTTGGACGTAGCCATGGGTTGAGTGTTCACCACCACTTCTCTGTCTCCCTTTAGCACTGCAGCCCAAGTATGAGCATAGACTTTTCCTCTAATATTAGACCAGGCTATGAGTTTATTAAGACTTGGTTGATGACTGAGGATTGCAGAGGGACTTCCACACAGAGAATAACTTACAACCGACCTCTTGCCATGGCTGTTCTTAGACCACCTGGTTCCCAGTCTGTCCTCCTGGGGCCTCTGTAGGACTGCTTTTCTGTACAAAACCCATTCTCCCCACTTAAGGAAGAGGCCAGGTTTCCTCTACTACCCAGAAACACCTCAACATGCCTCCATTCCCCAGAGTCTAGGCCCAAGTCAAGGTTCAGAGAGAGGAAGAAATTTCCTTTTCAACCCCATTTCAGGCCTGCCTTCCCTATTTTTTATTCCCATCTTTTACCTTTAAGGATGACTGATTGGTGTAGCATCTACTTCCTTTAGTGGAGACTCCACCCCCACTCACACAGTATTGGCCTTACCTTGTGTCTCCAATAGTCTGTCCCTTTAAAACACAATAGAGCAATGTTTCTACAAGGTAGCGTATCGACACTTACTGCTATGGGTTGAATTGCATCCCCCCAAAAGATGTTGAAGTTCTAACCCCCAGTACCTGTGAATGTGACTTTATTTGGAAATAGGATCTTTGCAGATTATCAAGTTAAGATGAGGTCATTAGGGTGGGCCCTAGTTTAATATGATTATGTTTCTTTTTTTTATAGTTTCAGAAAAAAAAGAAAGCTTCTTTTTTAGGGAAGAGTGATTATCTTGGGAATGAATAGTATTTTCAACAAATGGTGCTAGGACAACTGGATTCCCATGAGAAAGAAAGAACAACTTGGATCCTTAACTCACACTATACACAAAAATTAACTCAAAATGGGTCATAGACTCAAATATAAGAACTAAAACTATAAAACTCTTAGAAGAAAACATAGGAGTAAATTTCTGTGATCTTGGGTTAGGAAATGGTTTCTTAGACATGGCACTGAAAACATGAGTAACACAAGAAGAAATAAATCGAGCTTCATCAAAATTAAAAACCTTTCTGCTTCAAAGGACACCACTGATAAAGTAAAAAGACAACCTACAGACTAGGAGAAAATATTTGTGAATTGCATATTTGATGAGGGATTTGTATCCAGAATATATAAATAACTCTTACAACTAAATAATTGAAAGACAAAAAGCTTAATTAAAACAGTCAAAGGGCTTGAACAGCTATTTCTCCATAAAGGATAAATAAATGGTGAATAGTACAGGAGAAGATACACTAACATCTTTAGCCATAAGGGAAGTGAAAATCAAAACCACAATTAGGGGCTTCCCTGGTGGCGCAGTGGTTGAGAGTCCGCCTGCCAATGCAGGGGACACAGGTTCGTGCCCCGGTCCGGGAAGATCCCACATGCCGCGGAGTGGCTGGGCCCGTGATCCATGGCCGCTGAACCTGCGCGTCCAGAGCCTGTGCTCCGCAACGGGAGAGGCCACAACAGTGAGAGGCCCACGTACCACAAAAAAAAAAAACCAAAAAAACGAAAAACCACGTTGAGAAAACCACTTGATACCTACCAGGATGACTAAAATTAAGAACACAAGAATAAGTATTGGTGAAGATGTGGAGAAATTGGAAACCTCATACATTGCTGGTGGGAATGTAAAATCGTGCAGCCATTTTGGAAAGCAGTCTTGTAGTTCCTCAAAAATTTAAACATAGAGTTACCACAGGACCCAGAAATTTTACTCCTAGGTATGTACCCAAGAGAAATGAAAAAATATGTCCACACAAAAACCTGTACATAAGTGTTCATAGCAGCATGATTTACAACAGAAGAAAGTGGAAACAACCCAAATGTCCATCAACTGATGAATGGACAAGCAAAATGTGATTTATCCGTACAGTGGAATATTATTCAGTCACAAAGAGTGAAGTACTGATAGATGCTACAACATCAATAAACTTTGAAAACATTATGCTATGTGAAAGAATTCAGACACAAAAGAACACATATTGTATGATTCCATCTACAATATATGAGCTGTCCAGAAAAGGTAAATCTACAGAGACAGAAAGAAGAGCTGGGGGGTGGGAGGAAGGGATGAGGGTTGACTGCTAAGGTGTATGGGGTTCCTTTTTGGGGTGAGAAATATGTTCTAAAATTATATTGTGATAGTTGGATAACTCTGTGAATATACTAAAAAACACTGAATTGTATATTTTAAATGGGTGAATTTTATGTATGTGAACTGTATCTCAATAAGACTTCTTTTGAAAAGAAGAGAACCATATTCAAGTGTTCAAAGAATATTTCATTTCAGGCATATAGATAATAATACAATGACCACTCATATACTTAACATGCAGCTTAATAAAGAAAATCCTACAGAGGTAATGGAAACCTTGTGTATTTTTTCTTGATTCAATTAACCTAACACCACCTCTGGAAGTAACTAGTTTGTTTACTAGCGGTGAACTTGATATTTATCATTTGTTATTTCTTAAGTGTTTTGTCCTTTTGCTACATTTGTATTTATGTATATATATGAAGACATGTGTTTATTCATAAACAGTATATGATACTGATATTCATATATTATCCCTTTTATTTTTAACTTTTCTAAAGGTTAGGTAGTTCGGTTTTAAGCAATACCTTGCATAGGACATCCATGGTGTAATTCAGGCTGGGTTTCCACAAGCCTTGCGGGGATCTTCTTCCAGAAGCCCGAAGAGAGGTGAAGATCATTATGCCTACAAGATACAGGATCAGACAGGAATTTAGCTCCTTGAATGACGGCTGCTCCATTACCTCTACTTCTCAGTGGTCTCCAAGTCCTTTTTTTAAATTTATTTATTTTATTATTTTTTTAAATTTAATTTTATTTATTTTTTAATACAGCAGGTTATATTATTAGTTATCGCTTTTATACATATTAGTGTATATATGCCAATCCCAATTTCCAGTTCTTTTAGGAGATGTTTCAATATGGTTAACGTTCCACTGGAGAGCTCTGTGTTTCATATATTCTAGAAAAGTGTGCACTTTATTTTCTAGATCTGTTCTATTGCCAGTTAGCGGAAAGAGAATACTCCCATCACTTCGTCTTCTGGTCCCTGAGTCTAGCTATAGCAGCAAAGGATCCCAGTTCTGTCACTGAGAAGACCTGAAGCAGGTCATTTCTACCTGGGAAGTCCTGAGCATGGCGGGGTGCCCTTGGACTTCTTTCTCACTTGGCGCTAGGTCCTCCATGGGTCTCTCTGTGCTGACAGGCCTAGAGTCTCTGCAAATTTGTCCTCTACAAACGTTCAGGTCAGAGAGAGCGTCCCTCACCATGTCAGATGTGTAAAGCACAGAGGAGCAGGAGGAAGAGGACCTTCCAGTGTGAGCACATCAGGGCTGAGCTGCAGAGCTGAGCCCTCCTCTCCCGTCACTGGGTGCTGGTAGAGAGGAAGGGAGCAGACGGGTCAGGAGCAGGTCTGGGAAACGGAAGAGAACGAGGTGGTACCCAGCCCGGCTGAGATACTCCCCTTTGGCCTGTGCGGCCACCAGTCCTGCCCTCAGTCACATCCCACAGATATCTTGAATGCAGCCAAATCCCATTCCTCCCACCATAGCAGGCCTGTGAAGCTGGCCCCTGAAATGCTTCAGTAAGGAGATAGCGGAAGAGAAACGAGAAAGCTGATTGGCCCTGGGCTCTTAGCAACAAGGTCGCCTGACCTTCAGGCAGGGAAATGCAAATTAAAATAGTGACTTTTAAAGAGAGCGACATGGGTAATATATTTCGACGCTGACACACTTTCTGCCTTCAGAAAAAAAAAAAAAAAGCAAGTCCAATAGAAAGGAAAGTTCTTGAAATGTTTTTAGAGGTGAGTTAAAGCAGCTTTAAGTGCTGGTGGTCTTTTGATTGCTCCCTTCCCCCATCCTAGCTCCTGGTGGAGGGAAGACCAATGGAAGCCCAAGACAGTATTTAAAGCAAAGGAGGGCTTCCCTGGTGGCGCAGTGGTTAAGAGTCCGCCTGCCAATGCAGGGAACACGGGTTCGTGGCCCGGTCTGGGAGGATCCCACATGCTGCAGTGCGGCTGGGCCCGTGAGCCATGGCCGCTGAGCCTGCGCGTCCGGAGCCTGTGCGCCACAACAGTGAGAGGCCTGCCTACCGCAAAAAAAATTTTTTAAAAAAAAAAAAAAAAAAAAAAAAAAAAAAAGCAAAGGAAACAAAGAAACAACTAAATCTCCTTAGGTACTTCTGGTAGTCTGCCAGATTCTAGAAATTTATTAACTCAATTTCTTTCTTCCTCCTGTGGAACAGGCGTCTTGAGATACTCATCCTTTCCGGACTCACGTGTGTCTTCCTTCACCTCTGCCTGTGCCTTGCTCCTGCCTGGAAGGTTTTCATTCCCTCTCTAAATGTCCCAGGCCCAACGAAAATGTCCTTTTATCCCCAAATGAGGATTCTCCTTAATTCTCCATGTTAAGAATAAACTCTCTTTGTACTTCACTAGTCCTTTATCCTTTATCTCACATCATCACTCGTCTTTCAGCACGGTTTGCTGCTTCAAACAACCAACAAAAAACCCCAAACATCAAAGCCAGTAAAGCGCCTCCATTGGTTTTCCGTCTTGGGAGCAAACTTCCCTTCATGTGGCTCAGCTCTGTTTCTGCCTCGCGAGGGAGCCGGTCCACTTCCCAGGCAGAAACAAAGCGTCTCCTGACACAGTCAAGGACCAGCTCCTCTTCCCTTTCTGCTTGTGGGAGTTGCCTCTGGGCACTGGAGCTGCTTGAGGAGCTCAACACCTGCCTCTCAGATGCCCAGTGGATTCTGAAGTCCTTCCCCATGGTGGTTGCTGTAGGGAAGAATGAGTTTCTGTTTTCCTCAGAAGATATTCTTTCTGACTGGAGGTTTCCCATGTGCTTCTGGTCTGTTCTACTCGTCTGTCATTTGCCGACAGGTTGCCTGACTCCTCAGTTTTTCATATAAATAAGTAAATATTTATTTGTTTATTGGCATGTTTCCCATTACCAGGCCAACAGCGAATCCTTCAGAGGTTGTTATAAGATGTCAAAGTCTCACTCTGTAACATCCCACTAAAAAGATTCAGAAATAGGAAACAGAGAAAGCTTCATTGCTTCTCAGTCTAGGAGGATTTAACAACTCACCGTGGGGAGACCCAGGTTTGTCAGTTTCTTCACCGAAAAGGTGGGATTAGATCAGATTATTCTGATCTGTTAATTTTTCCCCTCAGCACTTTTAGGCTATCTCAACTAGTCTGCAGTGAGACTGTAGGACATGGGTCATATAGGTCCAAATGTGAAAGAGTGTATAAATCTCAGGCTAGAAAGGGAATATTAAAAAGAAAGTGTCAGAAGCAGAATTCGTGAATCCATAGAACCATAATTACATTTATAACTCCAATTTGGGATATAAAAGGCAAAGATCAGATGGACCGCTATGTTCCATTTTAATTCAATATATCTCAGGATCCCCCACGTCAAAACTCTCAAAGTCCTCTGCCAAAAAAAATCTGGTCCAGTCTTGGCAGTCTCTAAGCATCTGGATGGATGATCACGCTATCCCTAAGAAATCTTTATCTGACTCCTCCCATTCCCATTTTTCCCAGCAAGACACTCCCAGCCACAGGATGTGGGCTAAGATGAGGAAGGAGGGACCCTGAATATAATCCATGCTAAAGTCTAGTAGGGGATCCCCAAACCATGCCTTCCCATTCTGGGCTATGCTAGCCCTTGCTCATAGCTTCTTCTTGTCTTCTGGTCCAGTTTGAGGCTGTTCCATGCTCTTGCCAAAGCTGCCAATTGAAATCTCTTCAATTAGTGGCTGGTCAGGTGTGGCTGTTACTATTTGAGAATTTCAACTGTCCCTCTGAAAAAATTTTTCTGTCGCCCTTCCATAGGGGGGGTAACGGAGCTCACCTGGGGATGTGCCAGGACTTTTTTGCTCTTTGGTGGATGTAGGATTGATCGCTGCGGTGCTGCTCTCTGGAACTAGCCTTATACAAAACAGTTTCATTTATCCCAGCCCAGTCTCTCGCTCCAGACTCTTCATAAGACAGTGCTCAGTTTTATAGATTTTTATTGTGTCTACAGTTTGAAATTCCTCCCTAGGAGTTGATAGAGAATAGCGCTTCATCATGCTCACATTCTGAGTACATCCCAGAACTCCAGAGCAGGTCTTCCCTGGGGAGCCCTCTCTTCAACATTCTCCATAATAGAGGAGTATACATCCTTTAAAGCAGGGGTCCCCAACGCCGCCGGCTGCGGACCGGCACCTCCTGCTGTGCGGCCCTGTTAAGAACGGTGCCGCACAGCAGGAGGTGAGCAGCCGGCAAGCCAGCGAAGCTTCATCTGCCCTCCCCATCGCTAAGCCAGCGAAGCTTCATCTGCCCTCCCCATCGCTAAGCCAGCGAAGCTTCATATGCCCTCCCCATCGCTCGCGTTACCAGCGGACCCATCCCCCACTCCTCGCCGGTCCCTGGAAAAATTGTTTTCCGTGAAACCGGTCCCTGGTGCCAAAAAGGTTGGGGACCACTGCTTTAAAGTACCCAACTGGTCTGGTCCCTAAGTATTTCTCAATTAGCCTCTTTGATTTATTCATTAAAGCTTAATTGAAGGACTCTGGTTCTGGCCAAGATAGAAAAGCTCCATTTCTAGTCCTCCCTCTTACAACTAAAGAAAACCCAGATATAATACAACAAACACAGGGAGACTCTGAAAGGTGGAAGGAAAAAGGTATACTGCTTCGAATCTCAGGACTTGAGGATAGACACGTGGTGAATTCCCTGGGCTTTCCTCCAGTATATCTCAGACTGCAGGGTGTTGGAGAAACCTTCAACCTGGAACCCCTAACAGGCAAAGACAAAAAAAAGCCCCAAGATTCTTCTATCTCTAGTCAAAAGACCAGGAAAAGAGCAGCCTAGTACAACAGAAAGTCTTTTTGATAATACCTGGCTCACTCCAGTCAAAAAGCCAATACGTTGGAAAACCAATGATCAATTTGTGGTTACAGATATATAAAGTTCAAGTGGACACAGGGGGGAAGGGGAGGGTGGCACGAATTGGGAGAGAAGGATGGCCATATATACACTATCATGCATAAAATAGATAGCTAGCGGGAACATGCTATAAGGCACAGGAAGCTCAGCTCGGCGCTCTGTGACGACCTAGACGGGTGGGGTGGGAGGGAGGTCCAAGAGGGCGGGGATATAGGTATACATATAGCTGATTTACTTCATTGTACAGTAGAAACGAACACAACATTGTGGAGCAATTATATGCCGATAAAAAAAAAATCTATATATATAAAAAAAGTGTGAACGAAGAGAGATAAGACTGAAAATGTAAGCAGGGCGTACATGTGGAGGACCCTGAGTACCAGATGAAGCATCTTTGTTAAAAATCTTTGGACTTTATCTTGTAGATTTAGAGGCACTACAGACATGATTTAAGGAAATAAGAAGTTTAGATTTGAGTTTTAGGTGGATCGCTCCAAGGGCTAACTCCAAGTGAGAGATGAGGAAGGCTTCCACTTGGGCAGGGGCATTGGGGATGTGGAAGTGGAGAAAGATTCCAAAAATTTAAGCACTTGGTAACTGGATGTTGAGGGTAACGGTGAAAGAAAACCTAAGTGTCAAGAACGACTTCTAGGTTTCTAACTGGGTGACTGTGTAGATGGCATGTCATCGACTGACATAGAGAGCATCGGGAATGAGCTTGTTTGGAGGAGGAAATGTTGAGTTCACCTTTGAACATGGTGAGTTTGAGGTGCCTGTGCGTCACCCAGATAGAGAAGTCCACCCACATCATCACCGCCCAGGTCTGAAGGGAGCTCTCTGGGGGGAAGAAGTAGATTAGAACCCAGTTAACATGTCACTGACACCCTGGGGATCCGAGTCCTATGCAGATGAGTCTGGGGCATATGGTCATGACTCACCCATAATTTTCCCCTGAAGCTCAGAGTTATTTTGTTCAACCATGGCCTTTCCATGGTGCTACACATCTAAGCTTTTTTTTTTTTTTTAAGGACCTGGGCAGCCAGTATTTATGTAGTACATTTAATTAGATTAAATTAAACTCGCAGGGTGCTCCTGTCTTAAGTTGAGTCCTTTGAACAGAGGTAAGAATTTTTAAGAGGATCAAAATGGGAGCAACCCTACTTCCCCCCAAATTTCCCCCTGATATCTGGTGGGAGAGGGAATGAATGAATCACTGCTGCAACTGCAGACATCTTACATGAGAGCTGGAAAGGACACTAGTTTTACTTTTAGTTGAGTTGAGAGAAGAAGGGAACTTTTGCCTACAGGAGATGGGATGGTGGCCAGAAACAGCCTTGACAATGTGTTATTCTCTGATGACTCAGATAATCTTGAATCAGCTTGGATCACCAGGCTCCTCGGCAGAGACAGCCAGCAGCATCCGGACCCACAGATCAGCAGACATCAAACTAAGAACTCAGCAGTTTGGCTACCAAAATCTTGCAGAAACTCCTTTGTGTACAGGAGCAGGGAAGGTATGATTCATACCCACAACCCTAGATAATAAAGGCAGTCCCTGGGAAAGGACACAACCTCAGGCCCCATAGTCCCACAGAGGTGATGCTAAAATTTAATTAATTACTCATTAATGCTATGACTTAGTCCCGAAAAGAGATAAGGTGGTTGGTTATGAATTTAAGAGATGTCTCATGATGAGGGAGAATAGGGTGGAGAGTTTTTAAAATTAAGTTGGTCACTAATGATTTATTAGGCTCCTGTAATTTGCTAAGCTCTGCGGTTGGTGCATTAGAGAATATGAGGATGCAGAAGACACTGTCCCTACATTCAAAAGGTCTACAGTGTGGTGCGAGAGAGAGATGTACACAGGTGGAAGTGAAGTCTAGAAGATGCTGTTAAAATCGTTCCATGCCCTTAGAAGTCACAAAGGAGATATTCAAAGGCATCATTTAGAATTGTTAGAATACTTATATTTATGTAGTGATTCTCTTCATTTTAAATCATTTATACTTTTTGGTTCTTGAAACAGCCCTTTGTGGTTAATGAGTGGTATAACTCACAATTTGTGGATGAAGAAACTTAGTTCAGCGAATTCCTAGTGCATGAGGTGACGAGACTTAAGAGTGACAGGGTCTGGGCAAGAACTTACACTTCCTTGACTAGGAATCGTGGAAATGGCTTGCTGGTAGCATGCAAGGAAATACCACTGAGCCAGAAGTGGCCTTGCCCACCCAGGGTGTGGAAAAGGAGAGCAAAGCAAGGGGAAGGAACAAAGCAGTGATCTTTTTCTCTTTACCTGAGTTTCCCAGGCCTCCTCTGTAAACAGGAATGGGGGTGATTAACTTAATAATTCAAGTCTCATTCCCTTTTTTCCTGTTGGTATAGGCTTCACGCCCCGGAACATTCTTCCCTAGTGATTTCTTGGAAGCCCCTTCCTGGGGAGGGGATTCACGTGGACTCTACACCAGTGAAAACAGGCATCATCACAGGATATTCTGGGAATCTCCCTCCATGGAAAAGTGGAAGAACACCCCCCTTCCTTAGTGATAAACTCAGTTACAAGGAGGCCTTAAAGTAGGGATAGGAACAGCTCTTTCAGTTTTTCTTTTAAAGGCTTGTGCCTCAATCCAGGATCCAAACTGTGTCGAAGGGTTGGGAGCTAGGATAGGTCCAAGTGACACATGCCATTCAGGATCTGACAATCACAGCAATTCTGAGAGCTGAGGATTTTTCCTAAGTCAGACCGTCAGTGCCTCACACTGTCTTCTGTCTCCTGTGCTTTCCAGTCAGTCTCTCCAGCAAATAGGTTCCTGACAGGCCTGCCCCATCTGGGTCAGACGTATGCAAATTCCAATTTTTATGGTAGAAAGAAGGGGCCGAGATAGGAGCAAGGCAAGTAGCATGCAAGATACAAAATGGTAGCTCTGAGATGGGGGACTGAGGGGTCCCCCACATTTTGAGTAAAATAGCTCAAAAAGGAAAACAGAGGGTATCCCAAAATGTCTTCCAAACAGGATGAAGAGATAAGGTGGAGATAGAGACTAGGGGTGGACTAAGTCTGGACTTCCTATGACAAAAGCACAGCAGCCAAGTTAGTGAAGAAGGACCCACAATGACAGAGTTGGCGTGTTTGAACCCCTAGGAAAGGATCTGAAGGATTGATGAGGTGGGATGGACTGAAAGGGACCATTTGATTCTTATAAACCTGCACTACTACCTCCAAGAGCGCTCAAGAAGCAGAGAGAAACCCAGAGAGCTGAGAATAACTGTAGGGTTAATCAAGCTCCTTTCACCTGGGTCTGGATGACTGAGTGGTAGGAAACGTTGTGGGTGATATGGCTGAACTGTAAACAGCTTGCAGCAGTTTTAAAAAAATGTTCCCAAATTCTGTGAGACTCCTTTCCCTGAGAGGTAGTGTCCATGTCCCCTTCTCTTGAATCTGGGTGGGTTTGTGACTGTTTTGACAAATAAAACATGGCGGAGGTGTGCTATGTGACTTTTGAGGCTAGGTCATAAAAGGTCATGCCTGGTTCTCTGGAGGCAGGCACCGGCCTCCACGTAAAATGTCTGACTGCTCCAAGGTGGCCAGGATGGAGATGCCATGTGAAGGCTCTCCAGTCAATGGGCACAGCTGAGCTCAGCCTCCCAGCCATCCACACCTAGGCACCAGACAGGTGATTGAGGCCATTATGGATCCTCCAGACCATCCCATCTGATAACTAAGTCCGACTGAGTGACATCAGTGAATGCACAAGGAGCAAAAAAAAACCCCACTGTATGGCCTGAATTGTATTCCCCTCAAAGCTCTTATTTTGAAATCCTATCCCCCACCTACTCTCTCAGAATGTGACTGGATTTGGACATAGGGCCTTTAGAGAGGTGATTGAGGTAAAACTGAGGTTATGTGAGCAGGCTGTAATCCAACGTGACTGGTGCCCTTATAAGAAGAAGTTAGGACACAGACACACACAGAAGAAAAGACCATGTGAAGACATATGGATAAGGTAGCCATCTACAAGCCAAGGAGAGAGGTCTGTTAAAAGAAAATTCTGGGTCTTCCCTGGTGGTCCAGTGGTTAAGACTCCATGCTTCCAAAGCAGGGGGCACAGGTTCAATCCCTGGTAGGGGAATTAAGATCCCGCATGCTGTGTGGTAGGGCTAGAGAAAAAAAAAAAGAAAATTCTCCACAGACAACTTACTGATCTAGCAGGCTTCATTTGGCAACATCCAATCTAGCAGATAGAAAGGAGCTCCAAAGAGTTGTACAAAGCAAGAGGGATTTTAAATACCAAAGTGAGCAGGAATAAGGCAGTTACACTGGGTGTTTGCTGATTGGTTAAAGCAGGGTTACCTTCCTTACATGGAGCGAAGGGAAGTCCTGGAGCTGGGTCAGGTAACTTGTGCTGAGCAGGCAAGCCCTCATCAGCTGACCTCGTTCTTCTTTTTCTGGGAGAGCTGAGGGTAGAGACGTGGTTAAATTTTGGTTTGCAAATGTGGGGCTTAGCATCAGTGATTCCATCTTGGACCTAGTCTGGTCACTTTGATAAGCCTCAGAAGAAATCAACACCTTGGTCTTGGACTTCTAGCCTCCAGAACTGTGCGAAAATTAATCTCTGGCCTTGCAAACTAATATATTCACCCAACTAAGAATTTGTCACAGAAACTGTGAAAGATAACGACATGGCACTGTTTCAAGTCACTAAGTTTTGGCGTAGTTTGTTCTACAGCAATAGGAATGGGGACAAGCTTGGACTTCTAAAGTGACTCTTCTTCTAAGGATATCTCGTTTTCTAGTCACATTGTCAATTTAGGACAGACCGCGGTGGGCAAACTTGAAGAATTGATACCACCAGAGAGAGGGAGAGGATGGAGTAAAGGCCAGAACCCAGACTCCAGGATTTGGTGGCACTTGAAAACCAGAAACTTTTAAACAGAGGTTTAAAAATATTTTCTCATTAGTCTGAGAAAAGTGTTAAAAAAAAACCCCAAAAAACTGTACATACATTTGCAGCTTTATAGAGCCATGTTAGGGGTATGTCATTTGGTCAGGTGGGATTCCTTGGGAGAGAAAATTACAGTACCAGATTGCAAGCTGAGGGCCCCACCTGACCTACATTCTGATTTTTTAAAAGAGTGATTATAGCTCTGGAGGCAGGGGTGAGGTCTCATGGCCTCTACCAGGAAGCACTTTTCTTAGCCGTGGGAGATATCACATTACAGCTAATTACAGGCTGTCTGCTAAGATTTTCTAATTACTTCACTTATGTTAGTCTTGCTTTCCCAAGGAGCCTGTAAGTTTTAGGAAAACATCTTGAGGACAGGGGTGCACATCTCTGGATTTTTCTACACCAGGCAGAGCCCTCTTCAGTGTCCCAAAACATATCAGAGAGCAGGGCTAGGTGGTAGAACATGTGTCACTGTAAGCATGGGCTCTGGGGTCCACCTGGTTGGGTTCAAATCCAAATTTTACTTCTTATTAGCCACGTGACCTTGGGCAAATTGTCGAACCTCTCCAAACCTGTTTCTTCATCTGCAAAATGGCAATACTAATAGTAACAACTTTATAAAGCAGTTGGGACTGTGCCTGTCACCTAGTAAATGCTCCATTCACACTGTAAATATTCACATTAATAAACTTTCTTTTTCTCCTTTCATTTGGCCCTAAAATTTCAAGAGCTCCCTACTACTCACTACTGTCAGGTTTGGGGTTTGCGCGTGGGGAGAGGAACAGGGAGCAGAAGCTATTGGAGTTAAGGGTCATGGGTTCTGGAGAGATCTGAAACCCAGCTTCCATTTGTGGAGGGGCGGTGAGTTTGCATACACCCCCATCTGTGACATAGGGCCCTGGGGCAAGGATTGCTAAGGCAGGGCTGTCCCTGCTTCTTTCTCCCCCTACTCTCACTCGCAAGTGGAAAATCCCAGGGGACCATCAGCCTTCTGTACTAGACTGGAGGCCACCACCAAAGACAGAAGGACTAAAGATCTTCCTCAGCCATGGCAGAGGCTTTGAGAAATTAAGAGGGAGCAAGAAAATGCTTAATTAGGAAACCAGTTCCCTAGGAGAAAGGGAATTAAATGAAAAATAGACCTTCATCAAGAAGCTTTGGGCACAAAAATCCAGTGCTGGAGTTGGCTTGTTTGAGACGATTGGGCACTTCCCAAACCTTTTTTTTTTTTTCTCTTTAAGATAGATCTTTATTGGAGTATAATTGCTTCACAATACTGTGTTAATTTCTGTTGTACACCACAAGGAATCAGCCATATGCATACGTATGTCCCCATATCCCGTCCTTCTTGAGCCTCCCTCCCATCCTCCCTATCCCACCCCTCTAAGTCGGCACAAGGCATCGAGTTGATCTCCCTGTGCTATGCAGCTGCTTCCTACTAGCTATTTTACATTCGGTAGTGTATATATGTTGATGCTACTCTAACTTCACCCCAGCTTCCCCCTCCCACCCCGTGTCTTCAAGTCCGTTCTCTATGTCTATGTCTTTATTCCTGCCCTGCAACTAGGTTCATCAGTACCATTTTTTTTTAGATTCCATATATATGCATTAGCATATGGTATTTGTTTTTCTCTTTCTGACTTACTTCACTCTGTATGACAGACTCTAGGTCCATCCACCTCACTACAAATAACTCAATTTCATTTCTTTTTATGGCTGAGTAATATTCCATTGTATATATGTGCCACCTCTTCTTTACCCTTTCATCTGTCGATGGACACTTAGGTTGCTTCCACGTCCTGGCTATTGTAAACAGAGCTACAATGAATATTGTGGTACGTGACTCTTTTTGAATTATGATTTTCTCAGGGTATATGTCCAGTAGTGGGATTGCTGGGTTATATGGTAGCTCTATTTTTAGCTTTTTAAGGAAACTCCATACTGTTTTCCATAGTGGCTGTATCAATTTACATTCCCACCAACAGTGCAGGAGGGTTCCCTTTTCACCACACCCTTTCCAACATTTATTGTTTCTAGATTTTTTGATAATGGCCGTTCTGACCAGCATGAGGTGATACCGCATTGTAGTTTTGATTTGCGTTTTTCTAATAATTAGTGACGTTGAGAATCCTTTCATGTGCCTCTTGGCCACCTGTACATCTTCTTTGGAGAAATGTCTATTTAGGTCTTCCACCCACTTTTTGATTGGGTTGTTTGTTTTTTTGATATTGAGCTGCATGAGCTGTTTGTATATTTTGGAGATTAATCTTTGTCTGTTGATTCATTTGCAAATATTTTCTCCCATTCTGAGGGTTGTCTTTTTGTCTTGTTTGTAGTTTCCTTTGTTTGCAAAAGCTTTTAAGTTTCATTAGGTCCCTTTTGTTTATTTTTGTGTTTATTTCCATTACTCTAGGAGGTGGATCAAAAAAGATCTTGCTGTGATTTATGTCAAAGAATGTTCTTCCTATGTTTTCCTCCAAGAGTTTTATAGTGTCTGGTCTTACATTTAGGTCTCTAATTTGCTTTGAGTTTATTTTTGTCTATGGTGTTAGGGAGTGTTCTAATTTCATTCTTTTACATGTAGCTGTTCAGTTTTCCCAGCACCACTTATTGAAGAGACTGTCTTTTCTCCATTGTGTATCCTTGCCTCCTTTGTCATAGACTAATTGACTGTAGGTGCGTGGGTTTATCTCTGGGCTTTCTATCCTGTTCCATTGATCTATATTTCTGTTTTTGTGCCAGTACCATATTGTCTTGATTACTGTAGCTTTGTAGTATAGTCTCATGTCAGGGAGTCTTATTCCTCCAGCTCCGTTTTTTTCCCTCAAGACTGCTTGGCTATTCAGGGTCTCCATACAAATTTTAAGATTTTTTTTCTAGTTCTGTAAAAAATGCCACTCATAATTTGATAGGGATTGCATTGAATCTGTAGGTTGCTTTGGGTAGTATAGATATTTTCACAGTATTGATTCTTCCAATGCAAGAACATGGTATATCTCTCCATCCATTTGTGTCATGTTTGATTTCTTTCATCAGTGTCTTATAGTTTTCTGTGTACAGGTCTTTTACCTCCTTAGGTAGGTTTATTCCTAGGTATTTTATTCTTTTTATTGCAGTGGTGAATGGGATTGTTTCCCTAATTTCTCCTTCTGATATTTCATTGTTAGTGTATAGGAATGCAAGAGATTTCTGTGCATTAATTTTGTATCCTGCAACTTTACCAAATTAATTGATTAGGTCTAGTAGTTTTCTGGTGGCATTTTTAGGATTCTCTATGTATAGTATCATGTCATCTGCAAAGAGGGACAGCTTTACTTCTTCTTTTCCAATTTGGATTCCTTTTATTTCGTTTTCTTCTCTGATTGCCGTGGCTAGGACTTCCAAAACTATGTTGAATAGTAGTGGTGAGAGTGGACATCCTTATATTGTTCCTGATCTTAGAGGAAATGCTTTCAGTTTTTCACCATTGAGAATGATGTCTGCTGTGGGTTTGTCATATATGGCCTTTATTATGTTGAGGTAGGTTCCTTCTATGCCCACTTTCTGGAGAGTTTTTATCATAAATCGGTGTTGAATTTTGTCAAAAGCTTTTTCTGCATCTACTGAGATGATCATATGGTTTTTATTCCTTAATTTGTTAATGTGATGTATCACATTGATTGATTTGTGTCTATTGAAGAATCCTTACATCCCTGGGGTAAATCCCATTTGATCATGGTGTATGATCCTTTTAATGTGTTGTTGGATTCTGTTTGCTGGTATTTTGTTCAGGATTTTTGCGCCTATGTTCATAAGTGATATTGGCCTGTAATTTTCTTTTTTTGTGATGTCTTTTTCTGGTTTTGGTATCAGGGTGATGGTGGCTTCATAGAATGAATTTGGAATTGCTTTTCCCTCTGCAATTTTTTGGAAGAATTTGAGAAATATTGGTGTTACTCTTCTCTAAATGTTTGATAGAATTCGCCTGTGAAGCCATCTAGTCCTGGACTTTTGTTTGAGGGAAGATTTTTAATTATGGTTTCAATTTCATTACTTGTGATAGGTCTGTTTATATTTTCTAATTCTTCCTGGTTCAGTCTTGTAAAATTGTACCTTTCCAAGAATTTGTCCATTTCTTCATGGTTGTCCATTTTATTGGCATATAGTTGTTTGTAGTAGTCTCTTATAATCCTTTGTATTTTTGTAGTGTCAGTTGTGATTTCTCCTTCTTTATTTCTAATTTTATTCATATGCATCCTCTCCCTTTTTATCTTGATGAGTCTGGCTAAGGGTTTATCAATTTTGTTTATCCAGACTTCACATTCTGCCACAGGTTCTTGGTAGCTTGAAATCACCACAGTGGGAGTATTTACGCCACTGACATTGACTGAGTCTACAGACCTGGGACGTTTTTATTGGCAATCTGTTGTTAATCATTTACTGTCATGCAACTGCAGAAATCTAACTTGTGCTCCCAGTCAGAGGTCTGTGTGCCTCTGGGCCTAGAAACTTGTAGTGGAAGCTCAGTCTTGATTCCTTCAAAGCTGATGTCTCCAAAGTAATTTGCACAACATGAATCACTGGAGTGCATAAAGAAGATCTCAAATTCGTTATTTAAATATTTTTACTGCATAGCTACTTTTTTTTCTATTCTCAATTTTTGTTGTATAACATATAAAATATATTACTACAGCCATATGTGTACATACTTTATGTGAATATACACATCTGGGAGGTCACTCCTTAAATTAAAAAAAGACTGATGTTGTGCAGAATAAAAAAGGAAAACGTGGAGACCATGGTTTTAGGGTAAAAGAAAAGGGAATTAGTTCTAAGAAATTCAGACATGGTGATTCAGGAGCAGTGTTTGTGTGTGTGTTGGGAGGGGTGGTGTTAGAAGTTAGGAGTGAAAATAAAAGGTGGAAAGGGTGGCCTCAGTGCTGTTTTAGGGTGAGGTATTGAATTAATATGCAAGAAGGAAGGTTGGTCTGTGCAGTGATCAAAGTGGTGAGATGGGTTTTTCCTCCAAGATCTAGAAGGAGAGTACTTGCAAGTGGACGTCACAAATGCTGAGTCAGCTGGAGGCTTGTTACAGCAGAGACAGCTACCCCCAAACTCCCACCCCTGGGATTGGGATTCAGTAGGTTTGGGATGGAAACTGGGGATTTTCATTCTTCCAAGTTTTTAAGTGATGTGACACTGCTTGGCCAGACTCACACTTTGGAAACCAGTGATTTAAAGGAGAGTTTAAGGATGAAGGGGGTATGCTGATGACAGTCTGTGAGACCCAGAGAACAGAATGGGAGACTTTGGGGTGAGTGAGGCCAGAAGGGTGGGAAATCAGGTCAGATTAGAGCCTTAAAGGAAGAGAATCCAGGTGATGAGCATTGACCTAGGAGGCTTGGACTTCTGATACTGGTTAACACAAGCAAGATTACAAGTCATGCTGGGCTTAGCCCTACATAAAACCTCCTCGTTGGCAGTGGTCTTTGGGGCAGATTGTAATGGTGAATCGGGAGGTGAGTTGGCTTGTTGGAAGGTGGGGTGAGGTCTTACTGAGAGCCAGATAGAGCTAGGAAGGGCACACCTCACTTTTGACCCTTCTTTGTCCTACAGGCAGAATTCTACATGCTCTTGGTTATTCGTTCCTTGGATCATGTCTCACCTCTTTTTCTGAAGTTTTTTCTTGGACACTCTGGAAGGGTAACCTCCATTCCAAAAGGCAAAGAGAACGTATGTCTCTTTTGAGTGAGGATGATTATGGGGCCACAGTCTGACCCTCCCACTCGCCCTCTGGCCCCACTGGAGTCACGCTTCCCCTCACCACTGTTATAGGAGCATCAGGTATTTGTGTTTACACTTGACCTGTTGGACCAAGGGAGCAGGCTAGGGGCATCGACCCGGTGAGACCAGACAGGGACTTAGGAATCAATAGGTCCCTCTTTTCCTGAGATTTCTATCATAACTTCCCTTGAGCCACGACAACATCCACTTCCATAACATTTTGTTTTTCATAATATATGTTTGTAAGCATGCATGGTGTCCCACCACATCTCTGAGGTGTTGCCTAGGAGCACACAAATCTGGGTACGTGGACTAACAGTGTCATTGCAACTCTGACCAGGTATTGGCTGCATGCCAATGGTTGTTACTGCTTCTGCATCTACTTTTATATTATTTCGATATATCCCCTTGCTCTGAGATGAGACATCCTTGCTTCATCCACACAGCTACCGCTTTCACCTTTTACCTGATACAAATAACTATTCTATAAACCCACCTTTGTTCCTATGTATGAGTCATTTGCAATTATTACCTACCTTATATTTTAAATTATTTTTGCTTGGGTATAAAACTTCGTTACTGGGTTGTAAACTCCTTGAGTAAACTTTTTCTTCTTCCTATCAACCATAATGTCTAGCACAGCAGTTTTGCAATGTAAGTGCTCAATATCTGTTGATTGATTGACATGAAGGAATGTGTCGGGGCTGTTAGGTTTATTGTGACAGAGAATCAAGCAGCCTCAGCTCAGACCAGGAGCTGCCTATCCAATATGAGGAATTTGGCTAAATTCTGAAAAGCTCCTTTAATTATTATGCCACTTAAAAATAATTATATATTTCCAACTGTATTTTTTCAGTTGTACACATAATTATTATTATGCTGAACAGTATTTATACTTAAATGTTTGGTAGTTCATGTAAGCGACTGAAATTAGTAATGTTTTACAGCTAAACCACATTCATTTTTAATTGTTCTTTTCTCACAGCCTTACTATTGACAATTTCTCTGATGCAATATTCACTTGAATTCTAACCACCCTATCTCATGGGCAGATGGATTAAAACACAGAGGCCCTGAGTTCACTCCCATAACAGGCAGGGGTCTCCTTGTAAAGGGGTCTTGCCCCTGGGCTTTTCATCCTCATGTTCCCCCAAACTGCCTGCATATCCTGCCTGGTGCCCTGTTTCTCCCAGCTACACTTGAACATTTCCTTGCATTTAATTTTGACTTTTCGCTAAGAATTTTTAATTTATGGAGAAGTAGAAAGATAAAAATTAATTCCCATTGCCTAAATTTGACAATGAACATTTTGCCACCCTTTCTTCATTATTTAAGGATTTAAAAGTTACAGACATTAATACATTTCATGCTTAAAAATTTCAGCAGAAATCTCTAAAAAAATTTTCCTACATAACCACAATGTCATTGTTATACTGTGTTAGTTTATCAGGATTACTGTTACAAAATACCACAGACTGGGTGTCTAAAACAACAGAAATTTATTTTCTCACAGCTCTGGGGTCTGGAAGTCCAAAATTAAGGTGTCAGCAGGTTTGATTTCTTCTGAAGCCTCTCTCCTTGGCCTGCACATGGCCACCGTCTCACTGTGCCCTCACTTGGTTGTCTCTCTGTCTGTATCTCTGTCTCTCTGTCCAAATTTCTTCTTTTTATAAAAACAACAATCCTATTGGATAAGGGCCCACCCTAAAGACTTCATTTTAACTAAATTAGCTCTTTAAAGACCTTATCTCCAAATATAGTTACATTCTGTGGTGCTGGAGATTAGGACTTCAACATAAGAATCTGGCGAAGGGGGGGACACAATTCAGGTCATAAAACACACTTAACAAAACTAACAGTAGTTTATTAATATAATTAATGTACAATCCATATTTGATTTCTTACAATTGTCCCCCAAATGTCTTTGTTCAAAATAAGGGTCAATCAAGGGCCATGATTTGCATTCAGCCGTTATGTCTCCTAAATTTATTTTAATCTACAATAGTCCTCTTCCCCTCTTTTTTCCCATGACATTGTCTTATTGAAGTAATTGCCCCACATTTTGCATTTTTCTCTGCTCAGTAGTTGGGGGTAATTTAACTTGTTCACCTATATGTCATACTGGGTTTCCCATAAGCTAGAAGTTAGGCCTGAAACCCTGATTAGATTCAGGTTAAACATTTTGGGAATGAATATTTCATGGATGATATATACACTTAATATTGGGTCCAATTACGTGGCACAGTATGTCTGGCTGTTCAAATTTAAGTGGCATTTAGATTAGTCACTGGGATAAAGTGGGGACAGATTGATCCCTCCCTTGAGCAGTTATATTTTCCCCCTTGTGACCAGAAAGCAATCTGTGAGGCTGCCTTAGCACAATGGAACATCCACGTTGCCATCACATTTCACCTAATGGTTTTTGTTTCCATTGGTGATTCTTAACTAAATCAGTTATTTCATTAGGGTTGACAAAATTTATTCTCTATTTATTAGCTGGAATTATTCTGTAAAGAAGTGCTTTCCTTTACCAAGTGGGGCTATTTAGCTATCCTTAAATGCAGTTTCAAATGGAAAGACAGGATAAATCCTTTTAACTTTAATTACTAATTTTTAGAACAAGAAGTTGGTGTAGTAATTGCTTCCAATAGTGACAAATAAGGCTTGTTTTGTTTAGAATTTTCTGTTTCTGGAGTGTCATTTATAGATCTGTGGCCTTTAATATATCCTTACAGCTTTTTTTCTTTTTCACACTCTATTTGACCCAACTTTGGCCATTTGTGGCCCCTGCAAATTGGTCTGGTCTTTTTGACATGACCCCATGAATCTTTGAAAGAATGAGATGTCCCAGGCTTACCTTGTGTATTCCTTGATCCAAACCTGGAGTCAATCATTTCTCTCAGAAGCCCTGGTCCCTCAAATGCAGAATGTTTTTAGAAAGCATTCTGTCTCTAGTGATACTCATTGCTACTGGAATATTGTTGTTTTGGGTCTCTTTCAATGGACCACACTAGACAATATATATATTCTTTTAATTCATGGCATTGTATTGATCAAATTCAAATTTAACATTACAGTGTTTTACTTAATTAATTGAATTTATACTTCTATCTATTTTCTCTTATACTGAAAAGCTTGGCTTCTAACATCATTAATGTAATAACTTTGTTTCTGTATCATTATTTCAGAATTATAATACAATGGAATGCCTGGAATATATGTTTTTTATCCTAGAACATATCCCACTAAGTAAGTACAAAGTGCTAAGTTTTAAACTCAGTTGATTATCTTCTCTGTGTGATTGTGTTATTAACTTTAAAGGTGATTGGATTAATTTTTCTTTTTGCCTTTGATTTTTAGGGGTGGTTTTTCTTTACCATTTTTATATAATACATGTCATTTGAATATGTAAAACAGTCATGTGCCTTAGAAGTTAAAAGCTATATTCCAAGAAGTTCCTCTTCCATCCCAATTCCCCCCGACTTCTCCCACCACCTAACAGTAACCAAATTTTAAAATTAATTCTGATCAATTCTTACAGTGTTTCTTTCTTTCTTTTTTTTTGTTTGCGTTACGTGGGCCTTTCACTGCTGTGGCCTCTCCCGTTGCGGAGCACAGGCTCCGGACGCGCAGGCTCAGCAGCCATGGCTCACGTGCCCAGCCGCTCCGCGGCATGTGAGATCTTCCCAGACCAGAGCACGAACCTGTGTCCCCTGCATCGGCAGGCGGACTCTCAACCACTGCGCCACCAGGGAAGCCCCCTTACAGTGTTTCTTGTTACAAATATGGGCAAATTTGTACTCATATTCTTACTCCCTTTTGTCCCTTTCTACAAAGGTTGCACACTGTATACACTGTTTGGCTCCATGATTTTTCATTAACAATGTCTCCTGGAGATCACTCCATATCAATACATTGGAATTGTTCTCATTCTTTTTATGGTTGCCCAGTTCTCCATTATATGGAGGTACCATAGTTTATTCAGTAAGGGGCTGAGTATCATAGTTTATACAGCCAGGAACCTATTGAAAGACATTTGGATTGTTTCCTGGTTTTCTGTTTTTGTTTTTGCTAGTGACTGATGTCTCAATGAATAACTTTGTGCACATGTCATTTTCTATTTGTACAGTTGTGTCCTTAGAATATATTTCTAGAAGTGGGATTCCTGGGCCAAAGGGTAAGCACAGCTGTGATTGTGATAGATATTGACCAATTTTCCTGCAAAGGAGTTGTATCATTTTTTATTCCTAACAACAATATATGACACTTGTTTCCCCACAGCCTTACCATTAGAATATATTGTTAAAATTTTGATTTTTGCCAATTTGGTGGGGGAGAAATTGTATCACAGTATAGTCTTAATGTATCCCTCTCTCTCTTTATGACTGGAGTGAACTTTTCAAATGTTTAAGGGACATTTGTATTTCTTTTTCTATGAACTTTCAGTTCATGAATTTTGGTCTTTTTCATATTGATTTCTAGATATGCTTTATGTTAAGGAAATGAATCATTTGGTTGTGAAGTAAGTTCCAATATTCTTTCCTAGTTTGTCATTTATCTTTTGACCTTTATGATTTTTGAAATGCAAAGCCTTTTTTTAACAAAAAAAAAAAAGCTTTATGTAGTCAAATTCCTCACCAATTGTATTTATTGATTCCAGATTTTGAGTCACAGTTTAAAAGGTTTTCTCAGCTCTCAGGGCTTAAAGGAATTCACCCATGTTTTTTTTCAGTATTTGTAGGTTTCATTTAAAAGTATATTTGGATAGGTGATTCATTGGAGTAAAGTTTTCTTAATATGGCTTTTGCACATTTCTTGTTAAATTTATTTCTAAATATTTTATTTTATTTTATTTTTTGCTGTTGGTGTAAATGGGAGTTCTCTTCCAAAATATTTTCTAACTGGTTAATAATTGTATGTAGGAAGACTGTTTATTTATATTAATTTTATATCCTGCCAATTTTACAGAATTCTATTGTTTATGATATCTTTCCCATTGATTCTCTTGTGTTTCCTATGTATATAAGCATGGTAATTAGAGATAGTTTTATAACCTTATTTCTAATTTTTACTCCTCTAACTGCTTCTTAATTGAATTGGCTAATACTTCTGATAAGTTGTTAACTAGTTGTGGCAATAGTGATCCTTCTTCTTTTTTTTTTTTTAATAATTTATTTTTGGCTGCATTGGGTCTTCGTTGCTGTGCAGGCTTTCTCTAGTTGAGACGAGCGTGGGCTACTCTTCATTGCAGTGCACAGATGCGGTGGCTTCCCTTGTTGTGGAGCACGGGCTATAGGCATGCGGGCTTCAGTAGTTGTGGCACGTGGGCTCAGTAGTTGTGGCTCATGGGCTTAGTTGCTCCACAGCATGTGGGATCTTCCTGGACCAGGGCTTGAACCCGTGTCCCCTGTATTTACAGGAGGATTCTTAACCACTGCTCCACCAGGGAAGCCCCCATCATTCTTGTCTTATTCCCGACCCTAGTGGGAACACCTCTAGTGTTTTCCCATCAAAAGGGATGTTGGCTTCGGGGCTGGTGTGTGTGTGTGTGTGTGTGTGTGTGTGTGTGTGTGTGTGTGTGTGTGTGTGTGTGTGTGTGTGTGTGTGTGTGTAATTATGTTAAGAAAGAATTAATTTTTATTTTACTGAGTGGTTTTTTCTTTTTTCTGTCAGTCATAGGGATTGAATTTTCTTTTCAGTATCAGGAAATGACTGTATAATTTTTCTATATAGATCTTGTATTTAATATTAAACGATTTCCTAATATTGAATCATCCTTGTAATCCTGGAATAAACTCTACCTGGTCATTATGTATTTTGCCTAATTTGCTGTTGGCATCTGTGTGACGATATTTTATTTAGAATTTTTCCCTCAGTATTTGTAAGAGATTAGGATATGATTTTCTTTTATTGTGTGAAATCTTAATAATTTTTACAACAGTTTGAAATTCACTTCATAAAACAAATTTGGAAGTGTTCCTTTATGTTCCCTGTCTGTATATTTTAAGTGACATTGAAATCATCTGCTCTTTACTGGTCTGTTATATGCCCCTGTGAAACCATCTTGGTCTGGCACTCTTTTTGTTGGTGGAAGGAGGATGCTTGATGATTGAGACACTCTTTGAATGATATGTTCGCATGTATCTCTATCCCAGTTCTAGTTGTCCTGGATGTTGAAGGATGCAGGCAGTAGGAAGCAGGAAGTAAGTTTCCAGGGGTAGAGGATATCTTTCCCACGGCAGATGGAGCTAGGGGGTGACTGATAGTATAATCACATCTAGGATGGGGGTGTAAGGGAAGCGACGTTGGTGGGTGGGAGGGCTCTGAAGAGAGGCTGCAGAAAAGGCCTCAGCTGAAGACAGAAGATGAGCTGCTTCCTCCCAAAGACTTCTTCTGATTGCATTCCCGCCTCTCCTGGGAGTCTCTGTCCTATTTTCACAGCTGAGAAGGCAAAGGAAATTTACCATAATTCTCAAAACTCCTTGGCAGCGTTTATTGGGGGGCGGGGGTGGGTTCCTCAGGGTCACCTCACCCAAGGGAGCTTGAACAAACAATGGCAATGCCACCCCCAAATTCTCCCCATTGGCATTCGCTCTGAGCCAGTTGCAGCCAACAAACCTCCTGGATCACAGACTTATAAAAGAGCCTCAGGTCAGAGATACTCCTTTCATGTTGAGTCTTTGATTTCCTCTCTCCACAAGGGGCTTTGGGACCACCACCCACTGCCTGGATGGCTCTGCTGTGAAGTGACTTTGCTATGGCAAAGGGCGGATGGGGCTGAGGGAGACGCAGGGCAGGCTCTTCCGGGTACTCTGGGCGGCTGGCCGTGTCCCCTTCTCTCCCCGGTTTCCGGTCTCCCTGCTCCCACAGACCTCTTCGGACCCCTCGGCCACAATACGGCTCACACCAGGAGGCGCTGGTCTGCGGGGCAGAGAGAGGGAGCGCTTGGCTGGGAAGGTCACCGCCCATGCAGCTGTTGGTGTTGCAGTTGGGAAGAGGGCGGAGAAGACAGTTGTGATATCCCTTAGGCTCCTGCACCCCTTATGAGCCAGAGGGAAAACTCTGGAGACTCTGAAGTCCAAAGACACCGCTGAGAGATTGGTCTGTGCCCTGAGAGAACACTAGGTTGTATTTCGCCTATATGAGTCATGGGC
>NW_020185333.1:1090517-1124820 GCF_003031525.2 Neophocaena asiaeorientalis asiaeorientalis | reverse complement strand
ACCCGCCCCGCCGAGCCATGGGCTTCCAAGTGGAGCTGGGGAGCCAGCTGTGGGCTCAAGGGGGGCTTACAGGGAGAGGGGAAGGCTGGGCTGTGAAAGGACTTGAGGGGCCTGGTGAGTGTTTTACATTCTACGTGCAAATAGAGTCCCTTTACGTGCAAATAGAGTCCCATCCCCCAACACCTTTACATGCAAATAGAGTCCCTTTACATGCAAATAGAGTCCCTTCCCCAACACCTACACCCACCCCACTGCCTCAAGGCTAACCATCCCTGTGCAGCCCACAACCCCAGAAGTCAGGGAAGAAACAGTGGCTCCTTTTAGAACTTGAAATGGAAACGTGAGTTGGCACCCAACTAACCACAGGGGTTCACGCTTTGCTGCAGGGGCTGCCAAGGGGGGCCCCAAAGGCTCAGGGTGGCCCGGGAAGCTCTTGCTCCAGACCTGCTTCTCACGGTTGTGCTGCTTTGCTCCGGCTGCTGCCAGCGACCGTTCCAGGAGTCCCAATAGGAGGCTCCCAGAGGGATTTGGGAGGTTCCCTGGGGAGACTCTTCTGTCATTCACCTTCCTCCGTCCTCAGGGTTTGGCTGGTACAGTGCCTACTTTTCCACAGTAATATTTTATTCTCATATTTGATATCAGATGCCTAAGCCAGAATGAAGAGGTTTGTAGGACTCTGGCCTTGGAGTCCAGAGACCAGGGGTTTACTCCTGTCAAAATACATTACACAGACAGGGATATTCTCCTCTGATTTTCCTTTCACTTCCTTAGTTAATGTTATTATCAATACTATCATTGATGTATTGAACCCTTCCTGTGTTCCAGGCACTGTGCTAAACACATTACCGGACATTAGTTCACTGAATCCTCACAAGGACGCTATGAGGGGAGTGAGGAGTGGGTACTATTGTTTTTATTTACAGATGAGGAAACCGAGGCTTAAGGAGGTTGAGTAATTTCCCGAGGTCATCAAACCAGGATGAATTTGGACCCAGGTCTTTTTCCTTCCATAGGGTGTTAGTCACCACCTTCACATGTCTCTGGAGAGCACCACCGATCAAAATGGACTTGACCGTGCTCTTCTTTGGACTGACTGCTTAGAAACAAATAGAACAATTCTTTAACCCACTCTAAGTTTCTTTGGATTTCTAATTATACAGTCATCCTTCAGTATCTGTGGGGATTGGTACTGAGAACCGTGTAGACGTTCAAGTCCCTTACATAAAATGGCCTAGTATTTTCATATAACCTAGGCAAATCCTCCTAGGTTATATGATACAATTATATCATTTCTAGATTACTTATAATACCTAATAGCATGTAAATGCTATGTGAATAGTTATAAATACAATGTAAATGCTATGTAAATAGTTGCCAGTGCATGGCAAGTTCAAGTTTTGCTCTTTGGAACTTTCTGGAATTTTTTAAAAAAATCTTTTCAATCTGTGGTTGGTTGAATCCACAGATGCAGAACCCATGGGTACAGAAGGCCAGCTGGTCCTGCCTCTGTGGCTTCTGCCAACCCCCACTATAGAAACACAGTCTCTGAGTTTTTTATAGTCCGAACGCCAGAGTCCGCCTTTGTGCTCTATTCCCCAGAGCTGCTCTCGGCTCTCCCACCCCTCGCCCCTCTGCCTTGGCAACCAGTTTTGAAAACACCCCTCTGGTTCAACCTCTGCGGCCACATTAGGTAGACACGCGTTAGGTCTCATAGCTTCTTCAGCTGCAGGCTCTGTGACTGTGGAGAGGCGGTAGAGGAGACATGTCTTGACGTGAGCCTTGAAGGACAGGTCGAATTGGGGTGGGCAGAAAGAAGTTGGTGAGGCATAAGTTGTCTAAGGGGCTGGGGGTGGGGTGTAGGGGTGTACATAGGTCGTAGCGTAGGGTTGGGAATAGGTAGTACCCAGGGAGGGGAGGAAACTGGTTTGAGATGGAGCGTCCTGCAGAAGAGGAGGAGGACAGGAGCCCAGAAAGTGTGGAATGCTCAGGGTGCTGGGCTGGAATGAGAGGCAGAGCGCCAGGCTTCAGATGGTCCCCTGTTGGAGCAGCAGACTTTCAGGACATAACACCACGGGCCATGCCCAGGGCAGGTGAATGTGTACCTTCCACCTCCTCTCCC
The DNA here is from genome assembly GCF_003031525.2 of Neophocaena asiaeorientalis asiaeorientalis. NCBI lineage: Eukaryota > Metazoa > Chordata > Mammalia > Artiodactyla > Phocoenidae > Neophocaena > Neophocaena asiaeorientalis. The sequence continues at coordinate 1,122,701 of NW_020185333.1, read as the reverse complement.
CAGGGTGTCGCTTCACCAGAGCAAGCTTTGACTTTGACAGCAGGGGCGGTGATTATCTACTCTCATATCTCCAGAGCCTAGTCTCGAGTCCAGCGCTTCTCAGGCACTCAGGGACTTTCAAAGGCATGAACTGAGAGAGGGAAGGTGAGAAGCAGGAAGGAAGGGTGGGTCAACAGCAGGACTTGACGATGAGCTGGAAGCTCCAGAAAAGTGTCGGCCAATCCCGATCCAGGGTCAGGCAACTGGGGCTCGCCCTTCTTTGCATCCCGGATTGTCACGGGGTCACAGTACGGGAGAAAACTCACTCTTCTCGTCTCCTCTGACTCTACTGGGTCAGAGAGACTGAGCCCGAATTCGACAGTGTCTCAGTCCAAATAAACAAGACAGAAGAAATTAGATTCAAGGAGACAGGATCTTAGTTCTTTCCCTCATTCAGGGGAAAGTTGCTCTGTTTGACCAAGACTTTTGTCGCACTCATGTCTTGTTTCTGAATAAATGTCTTTTGTTCCCTCGATCATTAGACTTCAAGTGCAGTTCCTGGCCTTCAAGTGCACAAACTTAAGTTTCTCTTGTCATTGCAGTCGGGGCAGCCCAGTGAACCCTGTCAGGAACAGGTTCTCCAGAATCTTGGGCATTACACAGATGTGCTTGAGCTCATTAGATAAAGGCTAATTTAAACAAAAAGTGCATTGAGACCGAACTTAAAAACAATAGGTTGACTAATAGTAATCCGAAGACCAGTGTACCTCTAACCACATTTTTGTTTATTTTTAAATGTGTTTCCTTCATGGTCTTTCTTGTGGCTCACCCTGTGCAGTTTGTGCACTTGTCGTGAGTTTTACCTTCGACGTTGTTTTTGCTGAAGTTGGTTTTTCCGAAACCTTCTCTTCCTCAGAGGCTCAGTTTCACCCTGCCATCAGCAGTCGGCCAGTTTCGCTGGCAGAAGAGGCCGCAGCTCCTTCCTGTCGGCCCCCTGGGCAGAAGCATGCAGTGGTGTCTCCTACTGCTCTGGGCCCAGGGGCTGAGGCAGGCTCTCCTCCCTGCCTCAGGTACTGAAGTCTAGTCTGGGACTGGAAGGGGAGGGAGAGCGGGCGGAGGAAGGGGGAGGCTGGAGCCATGGTCTTATCCATCTGAGGGAAGGAAACACAGCTTTCAGAGCCCTGTGTCCCCTCGTTGAGAAACGGCTGTCTCTGAGAAGGAGATACAGTTCTGTACTAGGCGGCAGTTGAAGGACTTGGGGATGGGGGGGTGCCAGAATGGCTGAACTAAGGAAGGAAGCAGGAGGACAGAAAGGGACTAAGGAGGAGGGACGATGAGTTTGCTGAGAGAAGTTCACTCCTGCGCCATCCTCCTTTCTTCTGTCCTTGCGGAAACTTCTAGAAAAACATTGTATTTCCGTAATGGAAAAACCCGCACGAACTTTTTGGCCAACCCAACATGTTTCCTGTGGATTAAAAAATGTCTTCGTCATAGATTCCAGAGATCCTACTGTTAGAGATTTAATTTATGTTAAATTGATTTCCTTCTATATCAAATAACATAAGCAAATATTTCTGAAGGGGGCAGAAATATTTAAAAACCGTAGTATAATTTTGTTTCCCTGTTGCTTTCTGAACCGTCTGGAGCCGGGGTGGAGGTCAGTGTCAAGGATGGTGGCTTTGCCTGGAGAAGCAGAGTTACTCTCCAAGCCTCCTTTCCTTTGGATGTCGTGGCTTTCCTGAAACATTTTCCGGGCACCCCAAATGGTTGTCAACCAAAAGAGCCAGGTTTTGTTTCAAAGGATAATGTGTCCGGCACAGAACTGGCTGCTGGAAGATACAATCAAGCAGAAGCGATGGCTGACAAGGGCTTATATTCTAGGTAGGGAGACAAGATAAGTGTGTGGAAATAATCAATGAGTTCATCAGGAAGGTATATTCCCACAGAATATCCTAAGAGGGTGAAGTGTTATGTTGTGTAGTAATTACAGTCTGTATGGGGGAATGACAGGGCAGACTGGAGAGACTGTCATTGCAAAAATCAATTCTGGCCTAAAGCCGCCTTGGAATTTCTACGGGAAGTTTCAAAGACAGCTGCTAAAAGTGCTTGCTTTTTTTCCCCCTTCCCTAGGAGCTGTGACAGGCAGAATAGTAACAACGGGGAACATTTCTGCAGAGGAAGGTGGCTCTGTCACCTTACAATGTCACCTCTCCTCCACTACTGCCAAAGTGACCCAGGTCAACTGGAAACAGCAGGACCAAGTTTTGGCCATTCATCATGCCAGCCTGGGGTGGCACATCGACCCAGCCTTCACGGAGCGAATGGTCCCAGGCCCCAACCTGGGCCTCACCCTCCAGTCACTGACCAGGAACGACACAGGAGAGTACGTCTGCATCTATCACACCTACCCTGATGGCATTTACAAAGGGACAGTCTTTCTGGAAGTCCTACAAAGCTCAGGTATGCTCTCTGGGGCAGGGTGGCTGGTGACCGTCATCCTCTAGGGTAGAAAATGCATTCCTGCCCAATACTGCAGAGCGGGGCCTTCCAACCCTGGTTCACATTCAAATCACCTGGGAGCTTTTGAATGGTACTGATGCTGGCACCCCATCCCGGACCAGTTCAGTCAGAGGGGCAGAGCAGGTTGTGCTAGGTTCTAAAAGCACCCCGATGATTTGAATGGGCAGCCAGGACTGAGAACTACTGTTTGGGTAAAAGCACCTCTTATGTATATTTGTTAGGAAGACCAGTTGTTCAGGTCTTGTGAGAAAGGATCTCATTAATTAGTTTAGCATCGATCATGCAAATTAGAATTAGCCACCAAGTTTATAAAGGATTAGAGCTCAGTGCTAAGTGTAAATGTACAATAATTTACATTTCTGTGGTACTTCATAGTTTCCAAAATGCTTTCACTTTCATTATCCACCTGGACACTTAAACCAGTTCTCTGGAGGGTGGGAAAGGGTTGTTATCATGGCTGAGGGACAGGATAGCAGAGTCATGATGGACTCAGGCAGCCTGGGTCCAAATCCTGGTGTTGCTGTTGACCTCAGACAAGATTATTGGGCTTCTCTGTGCCTTGTTTTTCCCGTCTGTGAAATGAGGAGAAGATGTAAGACCTCCTGAGGAGCTAACGTAGGATTGAATTACTTACTAAAAAAAAAATGCCCTTAGAACAGTCCCTGGAACATGACAAGCATGAATTAAGTATGTAAGTAAGCATGAACATAAGTATGAATATGATCCCCCGATTCCCATCTGACTGTTGGGTGGAGGTGGAGGCTGAGGCTTGGCTGTTGCTCAGAGCGGTACAGCTGATTTTAACACAGGTGTTCTGGTTCCACTCAACTACACTCTCGGAACTGCTATTTGCTGACATCAGTGGTGTTGGAGATTGTTTGAGTTAGCGATGTGTAAACTGAGAAGATAAAAGGTTATTTTAAAGTTTCTGCCAGGTCACTGCCAGTCCCAGAGAGGGAGGGCCCCTGGCATAGGCCAATGCAGCGTGTGGTGAAGAGCCTCCATCCTTTTCTGGTTCTAAGGAGAGCCCTCTGCAGCCCCTCTGACCCTCTCCAACTTCGGTCTCCATCAGTCCTCTTTCCCTACCTGTGGCCAAGGCAGGAGACTGAGTCCTCAGAGCAGGAAGAATACATTCGGGGGAATTTGGGCTCCCCCCCAGCTACTGGTACCTTGTGGGTACTGGGGGTGCTGCCCTTGCCCTAAGTGATTACATGCTTTAGCCATCCTCCTGGCAATCTAAGCCCTTTGTTAGAAGGAAGAGCAGCCCGGCCTCTGCTACACCCTTCTCCTTTCAGGAATACCCTGGACACCCAGGTTCTGCCCAAGGTCCTGGGAAGGAGGTGGGGATGGGGTGAGGCAGCCTGGAAACCCTTCCACTTATAGTCCAGCACACATCCTGACAATAGTCCTGTTTCCCTCACACTCTCCTTGGGTCAAGCATCACTCATCTTTTCAAAACTCTCTTCTTAGCTTTTCCTCCTTGCATTTACATTTTACATCTTCATAGAACTTCACTTATTCATGCTTTAATTCATGTCATGAGTATTTATTAAGCACCTGTTAGGTGCCTGGTGCTGGCAAAACAGCAAAGGATAAAGCTCCAGAACCTTACTCCCTCCAGGGTCTCACAGCCGAGTTGGAGTAAGTGTTACAGGCTTAAGGTGAAAGGTTATATGCTTTTTTACTTCTTTGTACTTTAACGTTCTTTCAATTTTTTTTTCATAGTGTATTTATTTATTTATTTTGGCTGTGCCTGGTCTTAGTTGCGGCACGTGGGCTTCTTAGTTGCAGCATGCAGACTCTTAGTTGTGGCATGCATGTGGGATCTAGTTTTCCGACCAGGGGTCAAACCCAGGACCTCTGCATTAGGAGTGCAGAGTCTTACCCACTGGACCACCAGGGAAGTCCCTGTTCTTTTAATTTTTAATTAAACTTTTTTTATACTAGTATGATTATAAATATGAAGTTTAATAAAGAAAATAATCACCTTCTGGTTTTTTTCTGGATGTTATTTGTTTCACTTCAAGATTATGACTGAAATTGATTTTGTCAAAAAGAGAAAGGAGTGTTAAAATGGTCTGTGCTGGTGTCAAGTATGTGGGGTACACCCCTTGGGAGATCAGGCATTGATTTCATGACGGGCCTGGCAGATTTTCTGCTGTCCGAAGAGATGGACCTGAAGACGCCAGTCCTGTGGTTAGAGAAAGGCCTGGCCAATTCCCATGCCCGTGCCCTGACGCTGAGGCTTCCCTTGTAATGGTTGCCCTTTGCTTCTGGCCTCTGCCCACTCACCTTTGTTTTGTCCTCCTTCTAGTGGCTGAGCACAGCGCTGGGTTCCAGATCCCATTGCTTGGAGCCATGGCCACAGTCCTGGCAGTCATCGGCACAGCAGTCATTGTGGTGCTCACACTGGCCAGAAAGGTAATGACTCTGGCTGCATATCTCAGTCCTGGGCATCCCGTCTCTGCCATCCTGGTCCTTTCATGTCGCCTTTCTTTCTGGAAGTGATCTCTCCCACTGTTCATTGTGCCTTCTTCACAGTCCTTGCTCTGCTTTTCAGTGGCATTGTTTACGCTCTTTTGCTGTCCCTTCCCTTGTCTGGGAGCTCCTGAAAGGTTGGATCCGTATCCTCGCCATCTTGCTGTGGCCTACAATTCCTGGCTCCTGCTTGTCCCTTAAGCCACTCCTCTGAGAGTCTGACTTAGCCACTGTGATTTTGATGCGTCTTGGGCATCTACTCTGTGCCAGGGGTTTTTGAACATTAGCTCCTTTAATTTTAACAACCCTTCAGTAGTGCTGGGCTATCTAGCACTTCCGCAGAATGAGAAATCAACACTCCAAAAATTTAGGGGTAAAAGGTACATGGCAAGATGAGTAGGCTGTAAATCCTCTGTTACTCTTGCTTAAGGGGTCACGTGGCTGAAAGAGTATTGGACGGGGAACTGGAAGTTTCTAATCTCAGCATTGAGTGTGTGATGACAGGGATGCTGTTTCATCTTCCAAGTCTCTGTTTCTTCATATATAAAATGGGGATTATGATTCTGCTCGCTCTGTATCACGGGGTTGTGATGAACAGGTGGCATATTGCACGTGAAAGCTTTGTAAACAATGAAGAAATATATCCACATCCCTATGTCATAACTGGTAGTTAGTGATTAGAATAAGCAAGAATTCCCACTCCTGTTTTGTCTGCCCTGTTGGGTCTTTTAAGCCATCCCAGGTTGCCTTAAGTTACTAAACAAACACTTTGGGGAACACAGGCCTGTGATTCCCAGCACTGTTTTCCACCTTGTTTCAGATCCTCTTCCCTAGTGCCTGACTCACTTTCCCTCCAACTCTGGTTCCCCTCCGTTAACACCTCAACTCTGCAGCCTTGCTTTGCTCTCTCTGGACTGGTACCTGGTGCTGTTATTCCTGATACATGTGGGTTTACAGTTACCACTTTATTTTCTTCATATTTGCTTTGCCTGTTTTTTTCCCCAATCTTTCTTGCTGCCTTTTGAATTAAGTACTTTTTATTATTAAAAAGATCTATTTAGTAGTTATGCATTTTTCTTTTCTTTTAGTGGTTACACTAGAGATTACAAAATAGATCCCTGATTTATTAAAGTCTAATATGTATTAGTACTTTCATCGTTTCTTGGATTTTGCAAGAACCTTAGAACACATTAACTCTTTACCTACTTCCCCAACTTACTGCTATTATTGTCATGGATTTTAGTTCTCTATTTTAAACCCCAAGAAGATGATTTATTGTCTTATGAGCCAATATTCATTTAGATTTACCCTTTCTGTTGCTCTTCACTTCTTCCTGCATGTTCTATCTTATAACTAGGATAGTTTTCCTTCTGCTCAAAGGATATCCTTAGCATTTCCTTGTGGGCAGGCATGCTAGTGATGAATTATCTTGCTTTTTGTTCATCTGAAAATATCTTAATTTTTCCTTAATTTAAAAGTGATATATTTGTTTTGCTGGGTATAGAATTCTATGTTGGCAGCTATTTTCTTTCAACATGTGGAAAGTATTGCCCCATTGTCTCTGGATTCTCATATTTCTGTTCAGAAATTATATGAGAATCTTATTTTTGCTCCTTGGAAGATAATGTTTTTTTTTTTTCTGGTTCTTTAGAAATTTTCTTTCTCTTTGGTTTTCAGCAATTATATGGTGATATAATTGGATAAAGTCATCTTTGTATTTATTCTCTTTGGGGTTTGGAGTGCTTTTTGAGTTTGTAGCTTGATATCTTTTGTCAGTTTTATATCATTCTTGGCTATTATTTCTTCATGTATTACTTCGTTGTCCTTGTTTTCCTCTCCTTATGGAATTCTAATCATGTGGTATTTTCAACATTTTCACTTTTTCCAACATCTCTTACCCTCTTTTTTGTATTTTCCATCTACTTGTCTCATCAAATGTTTCCTTTGGACATGCCTTCCAGTTTACCAAGTCTCTTCTTTGATGGATCTACTCTTCTGTTAAACTCATCCCGTAAGTTCTTAATTTCCATTATCATATTTTTCAGATCCAGGATTTCTATTTTGTTCTTTGTTTGGATAGTTTAAAGTCTGCCAAAATTCCCAATCTTGTTTTTAATTCTTTGAAAATGTTAATCATAGTTATTCTGAAATCTGTGCCTGATACTCCTATTAATTGGGTTCTCTATGGGTCTTTTAATATTCTCTCTTTTTGCTTGTTTTTTTGGACCTATCTTATCTTTTTGACTGTTTACTTTTCATTGAATGCTGTATTTCTACATGAAAACCTGTGGCCATAATTTGAGGCTGTAGATAATATCATCTTCCTCTAAAGAAGATTCCTTTTTGCTTCCATCCGGTAACTAATCTTCAGGCAGTAGCATTCCCATCACCTTAATTAAATCAGTAGTGAGAGGATTTAAAGCTGGATTTAATTTCTGCTACTTCCTTACTTGTAGAGTGTAGTCCTTTGGGGTCCCAACTCAAAGCCTGTAGTGTTTGCCAGAGTCTCCCTTCCTCGGTGGACTCTGAACTCTAAATTTTGTCCCTCCAGCTAGAAATTCTGTGTAGCTAATTTGCCTCTCAGGCAATTTCTCTAGGAGAAAATCCATACCCTTCCCAACCCCACAATGCTTATCTCATCTCTCTGGGCTTCCTACTCCTGGATCTTGCTCCCCAGACCACAAATTTCTCACTGATTGGATAGATTTCTGATTAATACAGATAGATGTTTATAATATTTTGTTCAGTTTTTCTAGCTATTCTCCCTGGAAAGGTTGGTTCAAAGCAACAGAGGCAATCATTGTTCTACCAGAAGCAGAACTCCTATTTCTGATATTGTATTTCATATCTGCACTCAAAGGCTGACTTTTACAAGCAGAACATATTTACCCAGTCCACCCACTCTGTACCTTTGGCAATATTGGGTCAAGGCCCCCAACTCGAGTTCTAGCCCCTCTGTACCTGATTCCTGAACAGCCATTTAGCCTGAATGTGGCCAGGTCACTGCCAGTCCCAGAGAGGGAGGGATGTGGACAGATGTGTGTTCTTAGGCTCTGGTTCCATCTTGCTTGCTTATTGTGAGCTCTTGTCCTCTTTTTCCTTTTCTCCCTCTCTCAGAAATGGACCATCCTTTGACTTTCTCTTCTTTTTTACTTAACATCTATTTTACTATTTTACTCTTGTCACTCCTTTGAAGACTTTCTTTTTCCTTTTCTCCCTCTCTCAGAAATGGACCATCCTTTGACTTTCTCTTCTTTTTTACTTAACATCTATTTTACTCTTGTCACTCCTCTGAAGACCGAGAGCTACTTCCCTCTCCAGGCCTCAGAGTTGAGATGAATTGCACAAACTAGAATTGCTTAATAAGAGAGTGCTATTGTAACGTTCCTCCACTTAGACCTCATGGTATTTTGCATTTTAAACAGCCTTAATTCTATATCCCTGCCTAGGATAAAAAATTGTATATATTTTCCTAGTGTTAATTCTGCTTACGGAGTTACACTTCTGTGCACGGTCATGTCTATTACCAGTGACTCATCTTGAACACTTAGTCTAATATCTTACATCTTAAATTCTCTTAGTTTTCTGTGTAGATAAACTCAGTTTGCTTTCTGTAACCTACCATCAATAACTAGGGTACTGATGTAAAAATAACACGTTCCATTTGACACATGTTCTGTCTTCAGTCAGATCTACAAATGAAGAGAGCCCAGGGACACTCACTCTAACCTTATTTTACCGAGAACAGATTGGAGTGAGGATGGGAAAAGGTATTTTGGTAGCAAAACTAAAGTCTTGTTCCCCTCTGAGTTACAAATTGGCCAGGTCTCCCCCAGTCACTGGTCTAACAGTGCTCCAGGCACCTGTTGGACCTTGTTAATTTGGTCTAGAGGAAGTGAAAGAGATTCTCCAAATGGTAGGAAAGCTCATGTGATAGGTGAAAGTTACATAAAATCTAATACCAGAAGATGACTGCCTGGTCCACCAACTTGCCTACAAAAATCTATTGTCCTATGGTTCAAACCCTCACTTCCAGGTTTATGAACGAACACTGAGATTGCTGACCTACCTGGTTCATAGAGGTGTGGCCATTTATTCCTTGTCATTCAACAGACATCATGGAACAGAGTACTGGGGATCCAGCAGTGGCTGAGATGTGGCTAGTGCTATCGAGGAAGTCAATGACTTATAGTATTTTCATTTATGTCTTGGCTATCACAGTAGACAGGTTTAGTAAATGAAACCTCTAGGGGAAGATGAGGGAAAGAGAAGTGATTGACTAGAGGGGAGAGGTGAAGAGAATGGTGATTGATCTCTGAGCTGGGCAGGGAGCTGTTATGGTGGTTGGTGAACAAGTGTCCTTTGCTGTCACCGGAGCTCTGCAGCTCTGGCGTGGACATATGGAAAGCTCTTTAGAAGCAGCAGAACACATTTTCCTGTTAAGGATTAAGACTGGTTCATTTCCAGGTCAGTATCCTAGACCAACTTTGGTCATCTTTGTATAAGGGAAAGGGGAAAAGGTGAAAAGAGAGAGTCCAGTAGCTATCAAGCTCTGCGGCTCCCCTTCTAAAATGTTTTACTCATCAGCCCCCTCTTTGACATGTCCACTGCTTCCTGTCTAAATTAGTTCCTCTCTGTTTTTTCATATGCTTTGGCTATAGTTTCCAGTCTTCTCTCTCTCTTTGCTCAAATGCATTTTATACCTGTATTATTCAAGGTCCATCAGGGAACACATAGTATTCGCAACACGAGTAGTTTGAGGATAGCTTAATAAGGAGATTTACAAAGGATTGGGAAGCATATAAGGAAACCATAAGCAGGAGTGTAGGAGTGTGTTGTTACCAACCCTAGTTCTTTAGGGGAAAGGAGAGAGGATGATTACTGGAACCTGGGAGGGAGGATGATGACTAGGACCTGAAAAGAGACAGTTGTGTGGAGGGACCACTTTGAGAAGTAATGTAATCTTTGACTGAAGGCCACAGCCAGTCCAAGTCCACCCTGCAGAGAGAATGCCAGGAGAATATATACCCTCACCTCACACTCTTTCCCTCCATTCTCCTACTGTTGCTTTGCATTGGCTGAACCCAAACTCAAGCCAGAGGACAAGGGAACTCACTGATTCAGTACGCGTAGTTCAGTCTTCTCTGGGCACACAAGAGGGTGCAGAAGGTTGGAGAGTGACGTTGAGGGGTGAACAGACAGGATCCAAGCCAGTACTATTATAGACCTGGAAATGGGCAAGAAATCTTGGCTTTCCATGCTTCCGTCTACGCTCATGTATCCTTGATCTTTTGATTATACATTTAAGCAATATCCTTGTTGGCTGTCCATCTATATTTCTCCTAGGAACACACTGGGCTTTATTAGCCATCTTACTATCCCTGTGGGCCAGGCTTCCTTGGCTGCCATTGCAGTAGTTACATCCACCTTGTTTCTTAAGTGCTGCCATCTGTCCCTATATTATTTTGGCATCTCCTCATCCCTCTTTCTACTGGGGATCCAGTTCTATAAAAGCATTGCCTACTTCAGCTCCAGCCTATAGAGGAGAGACATCTCTGAGCCCCTCAATGACGCTGGTGCTGCCCTAACTAGCACATTCCTTTCCACCTCAGCAAAAGGGTGTCTTCTGGATCTTCCCAAGAAACATAATCAGCTGTTGGATTTAAAAAATTACTTAGTACAGGAATTGGCGAAGTTTCTTTGTAAAGGGCCAGGATCTTTTAGCTTTTGTGGGCCTTACGGTCTCTGTTGCAAAAATTCAGCTCTGCCATTGCACTGTGAAAGCAGCACAGACAATATGTAAATGAGTGAGTGCGGCTGTGTTTCAATAAGTCTTTATTTATAAACACTGAAATTTGAATTTCATATAATTTTCATGTTTAATAAAATACTGTTCTCTTGAATTTTTTTTCAATCACTTAAAAATATAAAATCCATTTTTAGCTCGTGAGCAGTACAAAGGTCTGTGGTACCCCAGATTTGACCCATGGGCCTTAGTTTCCCAATCCCTGATTTAGTAGACTGTATTGGGAAAAACTCTGTTTGTCTGTCTTTTCCTCTTCTCTACTCTTAGCACTGCACAGAACACTTCTGACACCAGATGTGTGGGTTTATTGCCACACTGACCAATTCTCCTACACCCCCTGAGTGTCCTACAGTCAATCCAGTTCTGACACTATCTGCTTGGACTTAACATCAGGTTAGGGGCTCAGTCCTCCAAGACTGCCCTCCTTCAGATGCCAATTGCAAGTCCCAGGTTGTCACCTGTACCTTTGACTGACTGACTGACTGACTGGCTGTATATTGAGGTTCCTACAACCCTCTCCTCGGATTCGATAATTTGCTAAGACATCTCACAAAACTCAGGGGAACACTTACTTACATGTACCTGCTTATTATATAATAAAGAATTTGATAAAGGATACAGATGAATACCCAGATGAAGGAAATACATAGGGTGAGGTCTCGAAGGGTCCTGAGCACAGGTCCTTCTCTCCCCAAGGTGCTGGGTGTGCCGCCCTGCCAGCATGTAGATATATTCATCAACTCCAAATCTCATACTTCTGGGATTTTTATGGAGACTTCATCACACGGGCATGATTGGTTATTAACTCGGTTTCCTGCCCCCTCCACCCTCTGGAGAATAGGGAGTAGGGCTGGAGGTTCCAAGCTTCTCATCATGGCTTGGTCGTTCTGGTAACCAGCCTCCATTCTGGAGCCCAGCGAAAGTCACCTCATTGGAACAAAAGACACCCCTGTCACCCAGGATATTCCAAGGGATTTAAGAGCCCTGTGTATGACATTCCTACCACTCAGGATATTTTAGGAGTTTAGGGAGCTCTGTGTCAGGAACTGGGGTTAATAGAGACCAAATATTAGCAGGAACTGGGGGTAGAGACAAATATATGCTTCTTACTATTCCACATGGGTCTATGATAACATCTCCAATTCTCTGAGCATTTTGTTTCTTTCTTCCCTAGTTTTCCAAAGCACTGTTGGCATCTCTGTTGACAGCTGTGTCCCGGGGCCTTGTGAGGGTGTTAGATCTTGAGCCATGGGATGTGTCCTAATATTGACAAATGATGTGTCCCTCATCCAGTCTTAAGTTCTATTCACCCAGCCCTGATCCACTCCCCTCAGGATTCACTCCCAAACATACTCTCCCAGTTCCACCAGTTATGTGTTAGCTCCTTTTGTTACAACCTCTCTCCTCCCTCAGCATGCCCAGGATTCCCTCAGTTAGTGTAGGTTGAGATTTTTGCTAATTATGGTCCAATGGCCAATAGGGGAGGGGAGGGAGGTCCTGACAGGACCCATCTTCCATCCCGGGGAAGGGGGTCACCTCTGCAGCTCCAGATGATGCAAGAGAAGCTGGTGGTTCAAGGCTCCCAAGTGCATCTACCAAGAGATCCTCCTCCCAATGCACAGAAATTGGTGGAGTCTTGCCCAGGCTTAGAATTCAGCCATCTTTGAAGTTCTGTCGCCCTTATAGGTAGGTCCTCTGCCTGCTCTTCAGTGTTGGAGGTGAGCGTTTCTTTAAATGTTGCCAAGGAAGAGGAGCTTTGATTCTCACACTTTGCTTTCAGTTGCTGGTAGATCTGTCATGTTCTCGTCTCAGTCCAACAGCAGAATTTAGTAAAAGCCACCCAATCCCACAGTCCTAACAAGCACTATTTGCTCTCTACTTCTCAAATGTCAGAGCTGTTGCACCAGTTCGTAACCCCCTTCCCTTTGTGTCTCTTCCCATTTCACCACCAGTGGTGGGGTCTGTCTTCCCATTCAGCTGGTGAGGGATTCCCCTCCACAGTCACATCCTAGAGTCTGCCTTCTTTAGATTTGTTCCCAGACATGCAGCCTGGCATGGGAATTCTGGTGAGAGTGACTTATTGGGCTGGGCTCTCAGATGAAGAGTGGTGAAGGAAGCAAGGTAGGGCTAAGGAATGTGGTTTCGGGGGGAGATGTGGTTGAAGCAGATTTGGTCACACCTTGAGAGGGGGCCAGCCTTTTGAAAACCCACCTCAGCCAGTTGTTGACTGTTGGCTGCTCACCAGGAAAGGTCCAAGAGCAATTCTCCAGAGAAGGGGCATCTGTGAGCCACTCATAGCCTAGATTCCCAGTGTCTGGGGAAAGGAGGCACTGGTCAGGCGGTGAGGTGATCTGAGCAGGGCACCAACAGTATTCCCTACAGACCCTGAGAGCCAGTAGGTTGAATTATTTAGGAGTTTGGCGTTTGGAATCAGACAGGCCTAGGGTTTGGATCCTGACTCTACCACTTGAGTAGCTGGGCCACCTAACTTTGCTGACCCTCACCTTCTTCATCTGTAAAATGGGAACAATTATGGTATTGCCCTGTTAGGGTTGTAGAAAAACTCGAGTCATGTAATTCACATAAGGCCCCTGGCATTTTTCCTGGCATGTATGAATAACCATTATTTCTTAAGTTCTTATAATTATTATAAGATTTATTTACTGTAGCATCTCATGATACCTGGTGCTCAATAAATTAGTTACGTTGCATAGATTGATTTGACTAAATGAATGGATGTCATTTGCTAAGCGACTATTGGGAAAAGTGCACCCAGGGGACCTTCTGTGAGGGCAAGGACAGATGGGTGTGTCCAGCTGCAGGACAGTGACTGCCAACTGTCTGTTCTCACGTTCTCCAAGAGGGTAACATTTGTCCCGCAAATCTCCATGGTTGCTATCGTCGTAGCTTCGTTTGGTCTTTTAGAACAACATCAATGCCTTAATTCCAGACTTGTTTTTTACACTGATTACAATGACAGGGTTCCCTATGCAGGATGGAATGAAAACAGAACAGCTGAGAGACCCAGCTCAGGCATATTTACATTTCCCAGAGGATTTTTGGAAGACAAAATAGTCCTGAGATTCAAAGGCAAGGGTAGGCAGTCTAAGAATGGGAACGAGAACACACCAACACAAAAAGCCACAATCGGGTCTCTGAGAAAGAATCGGGTATCTGTATTTTTTAAATGGATAGGGTTGCATCAAGGGATGTAGGACTTCTTTGAAGCAAAGAATCAGCTTGACCTACGATAACAACCCTTTCCTTCACACCTACAGTAAGGCGCAGCCACTTCTACTGAAAAGCAATGAATGAAACAGTCCGTGGGCCCCAGCTCCTCAGGGCCCGCAGTGAGGCCGCACCTGTAACTTCCGATATGTGTTCAAGGCGCCCATCCATGCTGCCCACCCTCCCGCTCCGCCTCTCTGTGTCTATTTATGTCCTGCAGAGCTTGACCCTAGCCAATGAGGATGGTGCTGTTTCCTATCCTGGAAGCAGTGGGGTGGGCAGAATGCAATTTGGTTTGTGTTTGTTGTTACTTTCCAAGCCTGTGTGTGGTGGCTCTTTGTGATTCTGTCATTTGGACCTCCAGTGGGGCTAGGTGACCAGCTTTAGAGCAGTACCCACGAAGGCCAAGAGGATGTCACCTTTGCATTGTACGCTATTAGGCATTTCTCCTGCCATCCCGCCTGTGCCTGCTGCTCTGATTTTCTTGCCTGTAAAGCACAACCCTCACCTATGATGCTGTCATATGGACGTGATGGCTGATTTCACATCCTTGATTTTCTCAGACATGTTTCACGGTCTATCCTCTTGTCTCATAAGTGTAAATGTACTTGTCCGACCATGAGTCCATATTTTGATTTGGAAAATCCCGTTTATTTAGATTTGGGGCCAGGTGGGGGGGAGCGAGCAAGGAAAGAGAGAGAGAGAGAGTGAGTTTGTGTGTTTTTGTGTGCATTTCAGTCCTCTAAGACCTATACTGAGCATCTGTTGTGAACTCCGAGGTTACCAAGAGGAATACAGCACAGACCCTCCCCTCAGGGGAGCTCACAGTTTGGGGCCTGAAGAGACAGAAGGGTAAACAAATTCCAGGCAGCAATGAATGTTACAACAGGGAACCCCCCCGGGACCGTAGTGGAACACACAGGAAGGATGTTACTCTCCCGGAAGATCAGAGGCGTCTTCTTGGACAACGTGCTGTAGAGCCGGGTCTGGAGGAGTGAGCAGACAGCTTTGCAGGGAACTGTGGTGAATGGACCGTGGGAGGAGAGGCAGGAAAGAGTGCATGGCATTCGAGACACTGCAAGATGAGAGGCAGCTTGGCTGAGAAGCGCATCGTCTGGAATCCCACAAACCCAAGTCAGAACTGGGACTTCACCTGTCTGAACCTATCGGCTCACTCACAAGTAGAAACGTCGATAGGGTTGTGCTGAGATGACATAAAGAAGCTAGTCCACTTGGTGCTCATAGCAGATTCTCAATCAACGGTGCCTCTCTGGCATCCAGGCCCTATACCGGGAGTTGGGCTGTTGGTTGGGGAAGCACTGCAGCAAATGAAGCTGGAAAAGTGAGTGTGGCCAAATCGCAAAAGGCATTTTGGGGGGGCATCACACACAGTCTGCTGTGGGGCGTAAAGCGAAACTATACATGTGGTGTATGGGCTTGCCGTGGGTGGAGTCACAGGGCGGGTCTGGAGCTCAGGGCGGAAGCCTGGGCTGGTTTGGATAGGGATTTGGGGATCCCTAGAGGGAAGAGGGTGGTTGCAGATGTACATAAGGATGAAGTGTCGAGTGTGCTGCACAGCGGACTAGAGAGTCCCGGGCGCGAGAAAGCGGAGACCGAAACCCCGAGGAACTTCTTTACCTGGGGAGCTGAAGTGTCGGCGGCAAGAAGAGCAGGCCTAGCCGCGGAGGAGGAGAAGCGGAGAGAGTGATGCCATGGGGCCCAGGGAAGGAGAACATCTCAAAGAGGAAGCGGTCAGCGGCGTCAGAGGCAGCGAGAAGGAGTAAGAGAGAGCTGGGACTGGAAGCCGCCCGCCCAGGCTCAGCGAACAGGCAGGAGCGCGTGGGCCGCCGTGCGCGTGTAGCCCGGAGCCTTTCCGGGGCGCGGTTAGTGCTGACGTCTACGGTGAAGAGGCTGAGAAATTAAGGGTTAAGGAACTGCTGTGGATAAGAACACAACTTGTGTGTGTGTGTGTGTGTGTAAGAAAGGAAGAGATCATTATAACTATGTATCATTTTGGGGAGTAACTTCTAAAAGACATCCCCACATACTCACTTTGTAGTTTTTTTGTTTTTGGAAGAAATCTCTCAGAATCCGTTCTGCGGAAGGTGGCCTCGGGAGGAGGCTGTCTGAACAGGAGGAGTGGAGGCCCGGCGTCCTGTCCTCCCCGGGCATCTGTGTGCGAGCGGACGCCGGCCTCTGCAGGGAGCAGCCGGGAGAGGACCGCGCAGAGCCCGAGCCGCACGACTACTTCAACGTCTTGAGTTACAGAAGCCTCGCGAGCTTCAGCGTCCCCGCCGAGGAGGGCTAGCTCCCGGGGGCATCCTCTGGGAGACACAGTCCTGCCTGTGCTATCACAGATGGACGTATTGGCGTCTGCCCGTCACGGCTGTGTGTGTGTCTGTGTGTGTATAGGCGTGTGTATGCATGTGGACGTCTGCACACGTGTGTGTGCGGGTGTGTTCGGTTGAGTGAATGTATGTCATCCTCCTCTGTGTCTGCATTCCCTTTACCCTTCCCTTCTGTACCGTCTTGGCAGATCCCGGGGAGGAGCCTGTATCTTGATTACCAATGCAAAGTTAGAAAACCGGACAAACACTTGACCTGGTTTCGAATCTGACAGTTGGAACAGATCCTGTGGCTGAGATCTGCATTCCCCCTAAAAGCATTGGGCAGGGTTCAGGGCTACAGGATTCTGTGGTGGATTTCGGGGGTGGGGTGACTGCAGAGGCACCTCCTCTCATTTGCCACTGTCGTCTGCGTCAACGTTCACACACCCAAGGCGTTTTAGGACTAAGGCATGCTACCAGCTTGTATGCAGAGATTGGAGAATGACTAAACCATTGATTCAGGTCCCAGCCCTTTGAGAACTTACAGTTCAGTGGGGAGACAACATTTACATTAAAAAGTAGTGAGGAGATAAGGGTCGGAGACACAGGCCTTAGGGAAGACATGTCAGTTCAGGGTGAGATGGTCAGCATGAGCTCATCTGTGGGGAAATGGCCTGAGAGGATGTAGGGAACAGTGAGGCTGGGCTGGGAGAGCAGGATTTTTGTCCAGGGAATTCATAGATTCTAAAGTTGGGAGCTGAAAGTCCCACATGGAAGACCCTGGCATCAAGGGAGCCAGCAAGACTTCAGATTCTATTCTCTGGGCAGACTTTCAAATCTCCTTTTGCTTGATGTACGCAGAAGCTAGTGATGACCTGTTATAGAGGATTCTAGTCTCTTCCAGTCACGTGCTTTGGGGAAGCCCACAAAAATGGTGTGTGTCTACTGCAGGAGCTGTAGTTCAGCCCTTGGGCCGAGATCCACCTCTTCTCTATCAATCTGCCATTGAGCCTTTGAAGAAAGAATCTGTTTCCCACCGAAAGGAAAATCTGGATTTTAAAATAGGGACTCTTCACAGGAAAACAAAGGAGGGTGATGGAAGTTTTAAAAAATGAGCACCTCAAACTAGCTGCCTGGAACCCTTAAATTCACACCCTGAGCTCTTTGTGCTGGGGTTAGAGTGGCATCTGAGCTGCTCATTTCTGTTTAGCGGGCATTCAGGCTTTATCCTCCCACCACCTCTCTTAGAAGAATGAGGGAGGTTGGGTTTATAGGAGACTGATATTCTTTCCTGGGCACAGGAACTGAGAGAAAATGTGAAGCGAGACTGTCCTTTACCAATGGTTAAAATGGAACATTGCCCTGCTCCCTCAGAATTAGGCTGGTTGAGTGAGGACACAATTCAACTGCTACTCCTCCTTGCATTTTGATTTTGATTTTTCTCAGTTCTCTACCAACAAGTATGTAGTCAGGAGCCATGAGCTGAAATCTGTCCAGAGTGCCAAGTCCTTTGGAAGAAAGATAGATACCTGTAAAAATGCTGTTATTTGCCATGGCAGTTCACAGCATTTTTATTGCAAAACTAGTGCAGATTGGTTGGGAGTAGAAGACAATTCACAGTTCACAAATGAGCTAACATATAATGACAAAAAGGGAGTGGTGGTTTGATTTGGAAAAGGTGGACATTGGGCTGAGGCTGGACTGACAGTTGGGTGTTATTTAGCATGATTACGGTAACAGGGAAACATTTACAGATGCCATTTGGATGGTGCTAAAAATACAAAGGAGCCCATAGATGATGTAAATGGGACAGGTTACTAAAATGAGATTGAATTAGATGGAAAATAAATTTGAAAGTGAAATTCATTGAACCAGAGTTTCCTTGGAGACCTGAGAAGACAATCCTCTAAAAGCCAGATTCCTGGAGACATGCCTGTCTGGTACGGCAGCCACTTTCCACATGTGGCTCTCACGTGGGATGTGGTTAGTCCTATTGAGATGAGCTGTGCTAGAAGTAGAAAATACATGCCAGATTTTGAAGACTTAGTGTGAATAATAAGAATGTGAACTGTCACATGTGTAATTGAAAAAATATTGATTACATGTTGAAATTATATTTTGTATATATTGTGTAAAATAAAATATATTATTAAAATTAATTTCACCTGTTTCTTTTTACTTTCTTAATGTGGCTACTGGAAAATCTAAAATTGCCTATGTGGCTCCCATTGTATTTGTGTTAGACCACACAGCTGTAGACTCTAAACCCCAGCCAAGGTGGTACCGGGGGAGGGTGTCTATCACTGACTGGTGGGCTCTGTCTCTCTCTCATTCAACACAGGGCTTGAGGAGTCTTTTCCCTCTTATTATGTCTTTTGAGAAGTATAAGGAAGGATGACAGGAGAGATTGAGGTGGGAGGCCACTAAGTGTAGACAGGAAGAGCTCCTAAACTCTCCTGGATCCCCTCTTAGATTCCATGATGGGGGAAGGGAGAATAAATGATTCAATAAATGTGAGTTCGAAGAAAAATACATTTACTGACTCCCTACCCCTTATTACTCCACATTCTAAGCCTGGGCATATACAGTCTGATCTGTAACCCAAAGAATTATACTGAACAAATAAGAGGAATTATGAGTCACGGAGCTTTGAGGTAGATGATCTTCATGAGTGGCTAGAACCTTCCCATGCAATTTTATTTCATGACTTGTTCCTTCTCAGCCTGCGGGCCCCTGGAAATGAACCATCACGGACTCAGGTTTATACAGGTTCCATCAGTGCTGGGCTGGACAGGCAGGGTGGCTCTGTGTGCTGCACGTGAATGGCAGCGTTCTGGTGGCCTCACCAAACCCCACCAAAGGAGGGGGTCAGCAGCATGGCTATAGCTGCCAGCTGTGAAGTGTGAGTGTTTTGTTCCATCTTCTGGTTCTTTCTAGTCCTGCAAAACTGCAGTAATCCCCCACATCCACTCCAAGCACACCTGCCCAGAGGCCCAGGAGAGCCTTATGCGTGTAAGAGCCTGAGTTTTCTGGAAGTCAGAATTATATACTTTGATGCTTGAGAGAATTTTGTTGTTGTTGTTTTTGCATAAGTTAGAGTCTAGGACAATACTATCCGATAGAACTTTCTCTGATGATGGAAATCCTCTATACCTGTGCTCTCCAACATGGCAGCCCCTAGCCACACGTGACTATTGGCGCTTGACATGTGGCTAATGTGACTAAGGAACTTTAAATTTTATTTAATTTTGATTAACTTAAAAGTAATGTAAATAGCAACATGTGACTGGTGGCTAGTATATTAGATATCACGATTCTGGTAATCGCCTTGCATGTGGAGAAAACACAGAGATGAGTGTCTGTAAGCCATTGGATGGATCTGCTAGATGTTATGCATTTGAAAGGGCTACCACCAGGAAGAAACATGGAGGTGTTCTTCTGTTCTCTTCTGTCCTCCTTTGATCGAGACAAGCATGACACCAAAAGCAAGCTGTGCATTTACTTATTTCAGACTCTTCCCCAAAGGTATCTGTGGTAGCTAAGTGGTTCATGTAAACAGGGCAAGAGCTGACAAGAAGTTTGCAACTCACAGGTGTTACGCAGGAATAGACTTGCATCACAAGACTTGCCTTGGCCAACAGTCATCCTGACTTCATGTCAGAAGGTTGTTAAGAACATCGCCTCTGCCACTAAAAGTCTAGTTGATTTTATAGAGGTCAAAAGAGCAGTAGCTGTGGTGTCGTGGATTGGGAATCAGAATACTTGTCCAAGTGCTGAGCGCTGCTAGTTATCCTCATGACATTGGATGAGCCACTTAACCTCTTGATCCTCATTACAAATGTTTCCTTATTTGTAAAATGGTAATAATAATATCTACTTTATAAGGCTCTTGGGGAGATGAAGTAAGATAATGTGGTTGAGTGTTTGCAAGCTGTAAAGTGCTGAATTAATGTTATTATTGTGCCTGGCACTGCTTATGGTGCCACAGAGGTCCCTGGGGGGCATCAAATCTTGTTGGGATTTAAGGAAGGCTAAGACATTGCAGATATATCCTTGAGGTCTGCAAGCTCTCGGTAAGTATTTAAAACTTCTCTGTGTTAAGTGTGATGATAGTCTTTAGAAAAGTCAAACGTGTCTTGGATATTGATGACCTTCTTCGTCATTGTCTTCAGTCTTCATATTTGTGTTTCTAATTAAGTTGGTCTCAAGACAGGGAAGCTTAATTCATAAAAGATTCATTTGCTCCAGGAAGGTGGAGAGGTGGAAGAGTTTGCAGTAGTTGAAATACTAGGAAAGTGATGGGAGAGTTGTTCTTACTTTGTACCCTGTCATGTAGGGCCACGGCAACAGGACCCGGGGCAGGCAGTGCACCTCCCTTTGTGAGCAGTGACTTCAAGTCAGCAAAGCCTCATCCAATATATTAAATTTGTTTCGTTTACCTGTACTTATTTTTATTTTAGTTTTTTTAAAAACTGAAGTATAGTTGATTTACAATGTTGTGTTAGTTTCAGGTATACAGCAAACTGATTCAGTTATACAACATATACATATATATGTGTGTGTGTGTGTATATATATATATATATATATATACACTCTTTTTCGGATTCCTTTCCCTTATAGGTTATTACAAAATATTGAGTATAGTCCCCTGTGCAGTACAGTAGGTCCTTGTTGGTTATCTATTTTATATATAGTAGTGTGTATATGTTAATCCCAAACTCCTAATTTATCCCTCCCCCACTTCCCCTTTGATAACCATAACTTTGTTTTTTACGTCTGTGGGTCTATGTTTTGTAAATAAGTTCATATTTTAGTGTTATAATTCTGTAAGAGGTATAAGCATAATAGGTTTACCTGGTTTTATGTTTGAGCACATTTCAGAAAGCGTTTAATAAAAATACATTCTATTAATTATTAATTAATGTATTAATAGGAATTATAATAAAAATAATCACAGAGTCTTCCCGTGGGGAGGGGTCTGTGAGAAGTACTTTCTTCCTTTGTAAGTATATACACATTACTCAAGTTTGAGAAACACTGGTGTGGTATATATATCATTGGATTTCAAAAATTTGACTTTAGGCACTAGTTTATTAATTGTTTTATATTGGGAAAGACATATTTCTGAACTTCTGTTTCTGTAAGTTATTGTAATAATGTTTCACAAGGTAATTATAGGGATGGATAAAGTGTGTGAAGGAGAAACTTTGTAAACTGTTAAGTGCTGTATGAGTAGTCCGTGTGCCATTTACTATTGCCATAGTCCATGTATAAACCACACCACCACATTTTCAACAGGCAGGAAAGAGGCTTCAGGAGAGATGATGACACACAGAGAGATCAAGGACTCTGGGTGAAGCTGGCTGGCATCATTACGATGTTGCTAAGAGTCACAGAAATCAAATAGGGGAAGATCACACATCAGGAAAATGTTTTCTTCCCTTTATTTTGTACTTCCTAGAATATCAGGTGAACTTAGGGGCTCAGTGATTGAGTTGCAAGAAGTCAGTATCTAAATTCATAGAGGTCACCTTTCAGCCCAGGTTCTCCCCATCCCAAGCCCATGCCTGGGTAGCTTTGTGTTCCTCACACTGGTGGGAATGTCCATCCACACTCACCTCCTCCAACCCAAAGCCTGCATGTTCTTGGGAGTCCCCAGACGAGACTGTTTATTCCTTGGACACTTCCTTGATGGACCTGCCCATGTCTCTTTTGGTTAGTTTATAAACTCCCATGGCACTGAGAATCTGAATGGTACAATCTAACTCTTGATGTATATGAATCTTTATTTATATATATTTCTAGTTGTTAGATTTGAAAGCTCACCAAGAGCTGAAAAAACTTCCTCCATTTCTTGCATACACTGCTCAGTTTTTTTGTTTTGTTTTTTTTCACTGCTCAGTTTTGAGTGAAATGTAGATGCTTACTGAAGAGAGCAAATCTAATTCAGTTGGGTTGACGTCACCCAGGACAAACAAGATGTACATCTTCTCCATCACACCAGCAATTTCTGTGAGAACGATGAGGTTAGAGAGCCCTTATGGGTAGGGTCGCGTATGAGAAAGGGCTTATGGAGCAAACAGGAGTCCCTCAGGAGTGCCCACAGTCATCAGATGGGGACGTATTTTGAACCACGAACTTTCTTTGGATACAAAGATACAGGGATAGATGGGCATAGTGTCATATGGGATTGGTTATTTCCACAGTAGGCAGAGAGATAATGATTTGCACATGGAGAAAGGGGGAAAAAGGTGAACCAATTCAGATAACAGTAAATGAGCCATGTGCCATTTATGAGGTGTGGACAGGAGAAGGAAAATGCCCCAACTGGCCTTAAATTTCCCCAAAGTGATTTCAGTATCACCCATCCTGGAATTCTCACTTCTTGTAGCATGAGGATTGACATGTTGAGAATTTTCCTGGCCTTTTAGCTATAATTCTCAATTTGGATAATCTCAGACTAGGCCTCGGCCACAATGTATGAATGTGTAGAAACATTGCCACAATGTAAAGAAGACACAACAGGAAACCAGGAGAAAAGAGTTTTGTTTTTTTTTTTAATTATTCCTTCATATTCAAACTTCACAAACAGTGTGAACTTGTACAATACCTCGGAAAGTGAAACTTACAAAAAAAGTGCTGGTAACATTTAAAAAAAAAACAACAAAAACCCCAAAAAAACAAACATCATTCTTAGCAACATCAATTACTCTTCCACACAAAACAGAAACCTTGTAAAATTTATTTTCGTATTTTTAAGGCGTAATACTTCCGTATAAAGTATATGCAAGAGATAAAACTTCACAGTATTCCAAAATGTCACAATAATAATAATATAGTATAATGAAGCGCTACAGTTAATTTTTCTTTTTTTGAATGTTTTTTTCCTGTTTAAATAACAAATACAAGTCACAGGTAAATATACGTGAGAAAAATACGAGGCTAATATTAAATGGCAGGTAAGGATACTGTCACTGTAAGAAAAAACTGGCAGGATGTGTGTATTTAGTCTATATTTTAAAGCACTTGATAGAAAAGGCGTATGCAAGGTTTTTCAAAACAATTTTTTTGTTTGTTTGTTTGATAACTGACAACAATTTAAGAGTATAATGAGAAAAAAAAAGGAACAAACTCCCTCTCAAAACTATTGACCTGCTCATCCCAAACCACGTGTATATATTGATGGTGGATGGGTGTGTGTTCATGTCTCCATGGGTTTGTACGGTACACAGACTGATACAAGCAGTGTCCCTTGCCCACCTGCAAAGGTTGGAGGTTACAGTCTCTGCAGTCATCGAGCTCAGATTCCTCATGGGAAATTATTCTTTCAATTTAAAGCTCTCTTTTTCCTTGCCTCTCCCTCTTTCCAAACTCTTCCCCAATACCCAGGTCTTCAGTCTGAAAAGACAATCTGGTTAGAAAAGTTGCCCTCCACTTAAAATTCACTGGGAAATAGAAACTGCGTAAACAGTGACACCCACACAGACACTGAAAATACCACTTGGACGAATGAATATGTTTGTGCATGTGTGTGTGGTGTGTGTGTGTGTGTGTGTGTGTGTGTGTGTGTGTGTGTGTGTGTACAGTAGCAATTGCAAAAAAGGGACCATATTCCTTTCCATACTAAGATACAATGTGATAAGAAACATTTCTGTGCAGGGAATAGGGCTTCTTCGAATCTTATCACAACACTGTGGCGGGAAGATCAGGAAACGGGTTCACCTTTCAGCAGTCACCACAGTAAACTTCATTGAGAACACGCATGCCCAGCTCTCTGGTCTGTGCGCATGTGTGTGTTAACAGCTAGCCATTCAGCCAACAGATAACAGAAAGACAGCAGATAGCAAAACACGTCAATAAGGTGCTCAAAGAAAAAAGTGGCACCCATTCCTTGAATGGATGGCCACATTAAGGTGCTTCAAAAAAGTTTTTTTTTTTTCAGTTTTATTTCAAACATTAAGAGAGTACTGATTTGCACATGGTAGGTCTGAGTCAGGCCAAGGGTTTTGAGATTTCTGACATCTTCCACTGAAAAGGGCTTTCGCTGTAGTCGTTTTGTTCAGTTTGTTGTGGGTCACTTGAGTTTTAAAAAATTTAATAGCCAAAAACTGAAATCAAATCAACATGGCTAAAAGAAATAGGTGAAATGGTATAGAACATTACTGCATTCCCATTGGATCAAGATGGTTTCGCCCATTTTTCCTCTTCCACTAACACTGTTCCTTTTTTTCTTTGTTACAATCCATTCCTTGTGAACATACAGAAATGACCAAAGTCACTGCAAGTGGCTGTTTTTATTTTTTGTGATCTGTTGCAAGAGTCCAACCTTGTTTCCTCTGCTGCTGTTTGTGTAGCATCTGGTTTTGTAATGAAAGCATCTGGATTTGTTATGTGCATGTGTGTATATATGCACATATACACACCTATACATGTATAATATATACACTATATATATATAGGGATATATATAGGAAGTGTGTATACATTTATACATAATATAGTGTATATCGTTTCAACTGGAGATAAACTGAACTGGGTTCAGACACTAGCACATGTTTATCTGTCCCCTGCCCCCTCTGTACATTTTAAACAGTCTGGAGCTTTTATTTATTTATTTTTAAAGTGCACTTTTAATGCAGAATAACTGTACTCCACTGATTCCTTGGAAAACATTTTTGATGAGAAAAAATCTGACGGTTTGCAGCCCCCAGCAAGAGAAGCCCGGGTCTGGTCGTGCCAGGGGCTGACGTGGCAGTGCCAGGCTTGTGCCTGAGTGATTACCGAGCGTTCTGGACTCTGGGCACCTCAGCAGCAGCAGCGCCTTATGAGAAGGCAGAGATAGAAGAGGAAGGAGGAAGGAAAGCTCAGATGAGGAAGGATGAGTTTGCGGTGTGTTCCGAGTCGGAAGCGTTAACTTTGTGTGGATTTGTGCAGTTCCTGCTTGGCTTCGGCTCAGAGATGCCATCTAGTCCCCTCCCCACCAACCGACACCAGCCGCCTCACGCCCTGCACGCTCCAGCGTCGCCCAGGCGTCCCCGCTCCCGAGGCTGACTTCTGGGTCAGCTCCCCGTGGGGATGTGAGTGCCAGCGTCCAGTAGGAATAAGGCACCAGAGAAATCAAAATGTTACAAAAAGATGCAAAACCCCGTTTCAAAGAGCCTCTCCCATTGCTCCATTAAAGTATTGCATGTGATATCATTCGTGTGTAAAGTGTGTCATATGCAGTCTCTGAAAGGAACTGGAGGCCCTTCAGCACCAGAGATCTTTAGGGATGCACCCTCTGTCAAAACACACCCACTCTCCCCACTCCCACGCCCACCCCACGCCACACGCAAAAGCACCAAAGTGGGAGAACAAGGCTGCGTGCCATTTCTCACCTCATTTTTGATAAAGATCAAAGGAGTGTACGAAATAAAATTTTCAGGAATTGTTCTAAGATTAAATGGGCTTTGGCTGTCATGTACCTGGTTACTTGATGCTCTAAACGTCCAGAGAGTACGATGAAGGGGTGGAAGTGTTTGTGTTACTGTTTGGGGGAACGTGCTGAACAAAAATTACTTCCTAAACGACACCCAAGTCCTCCACTAACACTTCAACCTCCCCTATTTTTTAAACATTGTAAAAAAGGAAGAGGTTCATCTAACTATAAAAGGAAAAAAATGAAGGCACAAGATTTTATTCGGTCCCACAATCCTTAAGAAAAATGGTGTTGTGCAAGTGTGTGCGTGCGTGTGTGTGTGTGTGTGTACGTGCACACACAAGTGAGATGGGAGACCAAGGGCCATTGGGGCAGTCGTCCAAGGGAAGCTGGAAAAGGAGAACAAGAGAGAATTTCCAGACAGAGAGAAGAAAGGAGAGAGGAGGAAATTGAGGCCTCTCTTCAGCTTTCTGTCATAGACAGTCTCAAGATTTGGCTGCTTTAGGGTCCAGAACGGAATTCATTTGTCTTGGTCTAGAAAGTGCCCCCAGTTAAATATCTCCAGTTAATCATGTTACAGCTTTTGGTGTTTCCCTTTTCCCTTCCCTCCAGCCAAATGATTTTTTTTTTTTAATCACAGTTTTAAAAATTATTTTTTCAATCTTGAAAAAATATGGAAAAGCTATTGAACAGCCTTAGGGCACTCTGCCTCTCCATCTTCACAGTGAGTAGATGGATGGATAATCCACACAGCCAGAGATGAGGCAGGCAAGCTCCCTTGTGCTAGAGGGTCCCTTGCCCCACCTTCCCCAGGGCTGGGGGTGCCTTCACAGCACCCACAGCCGTTTCTTTCAATTGGATCCTTCCTCCCCCGACCCCATCCATGGAAGGTGGGCTGCCGAGAGAAGCAAAGCCAGTCTAGAGAGCGATGGTAACAGGGAGGTCTTAGAAGCCGAGGATGGAGGCGATGAGGGGGCATCTCTGCTCAAGCAGGTCAGCACTGCTCTCTCGGCAGCCTCCCCTCAGGATGGGAAGCGTGGCTGCCCGCTGAGAAGTTGAAGCCCCGCTCACATGGACTTCACGAGACCTCAACTCTCAGGCTCACCACCTTTATGCCTCTGTTGCATCAGAGCTGGCCCCCAAGTCCTTAAGAAGGCAATGATCCAAGACAGAGAGGCAGAGTCAACCGGCTGTGTCATACAAAAAAACGGGCTACGGACAGTGGGATTTCAGAAAGAAATTTAACTTTGGTTTTCCAACTTTTTCAAACCGTAAAAATTAAAGCAGGTCTTCAGTGGCTTCGATCATCTGACAGCTGTTACATTTTTTCTCATTTGGCAAGGCTAAGGCAGGGGATGGGGGGAAGAGAAAAGGGGTTTCCCATAATTGGTCGAAGACACAGGGTGGTAAAATGCTTCCACACTTAAACTCACAGTCCAGTGTTTTTGACATTTCATAAATAGCTTTTTTTTCTCTAAAAAAAGAATAAAACAAGAACAATCCCTTTACTTACTCATCTGAAACAAAATAAACAGCAGTGGGTACAAACTTCTTCTTGTAACAATTACAAAAAACAACAATATAATCCCAACTTTTAACACGCATCTTGAATCAGTTATTTTTTTTTTTAACCTCAAAACTGCAGCATATCCTTAAGGGCAAACTTTTCGATTAGTTTTTTTCTTTTTTTTTTTTTAAATAATGTCTTCACCAAAAAAACAGTCTTGTACCAATAAAATGCATTCAAAAATAGAAAATATTACACAACAAAAATATGTATCCTTCCTTTCCAAAAAAGATTCTTCACAAAAAAATGTAGAAAAAATTCCAACAATTTTTTTCCTCTCCTAAACATTAACTTTCAGTCTAGGGCACGATTATTTATTGATTTAAATGTCTGCTTTTGCATAAAACATGGAAGATGCAAAACAATTACTGTATTAGGTTTGTGAAGTTATGTCCACTCCCACCCCAACTCTAAAACAAAACAAAACCAGAAAAACCCAGCAAACGTTAAACAAAAGATACAGCTGGTTGACTAGAAAAAATCTCTCTCTCTCCTTCCACTGTGCCTTTGTATGGGTTACTGGCTCTGTTGGTATCTGGGAATGCTCAAGAAGGGAGATCAGTTTGGAGTCAAGAGGTACTTTAGCATTAGCTGATGTTCTGAGGAGTCATTTACAGTCTCCCATGTTGTGGGTTTATCTGCTGCAAATCCTCAGGGAGAAAAGAAACATGAGGATGAGCAGAGGACTAAACTGTGTCCACGTGTATACTGTACAAATACCTCTATACAAGCCAGTTTCTCCATCATAGCACATTTTTCTTCCCCCTTACAGTGGAGCTCAAGCGTCGGATCAACGGTAACGGAGAGCTCCAGTGGTATGCGGAAGGCTGGGGCTATTTCCTCTGTAGTCACCACGCCCACATTTAACCAGTTTGGGCACTCATTGGAACAATAACGAGATCTCAAATCTCAAAGCAATGTCCTGTTTTCCCCATCCTCATTGAACCCAGGTATCTTCTCCATTTCAGTATTGCAGCTTAAACATATATTTTTCTTATTTGATGGTATTCCTCTTTTGAGTGGGATGTATTAGGTACGTGTATCCAGTACAAACAGATTTTTTTTTTCCCCAAGTTTTTTTTCCCTGTTGCTTATTTTGGTTGCTGGTTTTTTCTTTGTGGTTTTTGTTCTGTTTTGTTTCTGATTTTTTAAACAGTGAAATATGTCCAATTTTATTTCCAGTGCATTAAACAAATTTTAAATTAAAAGAAGAAATAAAACTTTTCCCCCATCCTTCTAAAGGAAATGACCCACAAAAGTACAATATAATAAAATCAGGCATTGCCAAAAATAGCATGATGTGCAACCTCAATTACATCAAAGAAAAACAAACAGACCAACAAGACTTATAAAACGTAAGCATGAAGGAGCCAAGACTATAATCCCAACTATGGTATGATTGGCAAGCACTGGTTAAAAAATAGGTAAGGCTACTCTTAGATTTCTAACGCAACATAGTTAACCACTGCTCTTCTGTCTTTTCCTTCAACTCTTCATCTTTCACTCACTAGTTCTTTATATCTTTAAAATGAACAAAATTTTTTTATATTTTTGGTCTACAGTAGAATTACATATTAATAATATAATAAAAAGGTATTTCATTAACAGGTTGGTACTGCATCTATGTGGGGAAAATAGAAAAAAAGCACTCAAAGAGACATTGCAAATGGACTCTATTCTTATAAAAATAACCACAAATACGATAGAAATTATAATCAGGGTAACAGATTCAACTGAAAACAGGTGGAAAAAGATATATTTTGGGTAATACAAACTCCTGACAAGCTATGCCCTAGAATTACAGCCTCCAAACCTTTCCTGCGATTTCCACCTTTCCATAGGATCACTCAAAATTCAAATGGAAATGGAAACAAAATGAAAATAAAGTGGACAGGTGGATGAGCCAGCCAAAGCTTCCAAGTTATCTTAGTTGACTGGTCAAGACCAGCTGGACAGCATTTGAGAAACTGGGAGGCCACAGGGGAGCCACTGATGGTATTTGTTTTTAATATTGGAGGAGTTTCCAGCCCACTGATAAAGAGAGAAACCAAGGAACCAAATAATTCTTCTGGTACCATATAATATATGAGATGAAATATAATTCCGATAGAGGGGATATGAGGGTGAGGTGGGAAAGAGAAGAGAGAGGAGAAATAGGCAAACTTTGGGCGCCACCTCCCTTTGTTTTCTTCAGCACATTGGTTTCCTTCTTTCTGAGCATCCTTTAGGATTCGCTCTGGGCCCCAATGTCCTCTGAGCAAATATGTGTCAACACAGTTCTTGACATGACATCTATGCTTACTGGCTTTGCTAAGGGCTCGATGGCTCTGGAGGCTCCCTGCCCCCCAACACCCCACCCCATGCCCTTGATGAAGCAGAGAAGGGGTGTGAAGTTGTAATGACAGAGGCCCTTTCCATTAACCGTTCCTGCCTGATGGTTAATTCACACCGATGGTCCAGTGTGGGAAAAAAAATAAGAAGGAAAAGAATTGGTAAAAGTTGAGCTTGGTAATCAACAAGTGTGAAGTTTTCGCTCAGGAAAAAAAAAAAGAAGACGAAGAAGACAAAGAAATGACATCAGTCAGGAAATACTGCTTTTGGTTTCTTTGAACTATCCTTGGTTTTTCTCTCATT
Source organism: Neophocaena asiaeorientalis asiaeorientalis (assembly GCF_003031525.2). NCBI lineage: Eukaryota > Metazoa > Chordata > Mammalia > Artiodactyla > Phocoenidae > Neophocaena > Neophocaena asiaeorientalis. Next base: position 1,092,742 of record NW_020185333.1, on the reverse strand, counting down.
CAGTTGCTCCAGTTTAAAGTTTAGAATCTAGTGCAAATATCATCACATCACAGCATTCCAGGAGCAATACACTATCCCTTCATCCTAGGTGAATACTATCCCTTCAGACCTCCTCAGAAGACTGGGGGCAATGATCCAGAAAAGCGTTAACTGAACAGATTATTAACCTAGTACTCACTACAACAAGAAAGGCACTATCACAAGAGATCAGCCTCAGCATCTTCCGTGCCGTGGGCATGGATGTTTTAACCACTCCAGCAACTACAATGAAACCCAGACTGTGGCTTTTCCAGTACTTGAACTCACTGGCCAGTTATCTGACTCTCCCACTGGCCATTGCTGTTGGCCCCGGCCGTGCAGAGCACTGACCGGCTCTGTGTCCATGCTGCCCCACATTTCACCAGTGATCCTTGTTTGGTTCTAAATGATTTAGCTCACTCTCTTCCATGGAAGTTTCTTTCTCTCCATCAGTCTCCAGGTCATGACTCTATTATAAAGACAGTTTACAGTGTCAAGTACTAGCGCTTATCTATTTGTTCCTAGTTTTTTAAACCTCTAACCAAACCCTAAGTCTTAAAGACAATTCAGTAGCTCCTTTAACAAGAAGTCTCCTGTAAATATCACTGTGAACAGAATGAAAACCAAAGTATCATCCCTTGACCACCAAAGCATATCCCTTGAGCCTATTGTATCACTTTTGTCTGCAAGAGAGGAGGTGGGGCTCTGGAAAGGAAAATCTTTGGTGACAGAACTGGAGTGGGTATGCAAGTTTCAAGGAAGAAGTTATTTTCCAAAAGCCTCGAGAGAAGTATCCTAGGGCAGTTAATGTGAAGATATTTTAAAAGGTCAATTATTTCTTTCTGTAACTTTGGTTTGGTGCAGTCGGTATCTTCTCAGTGCTTACCCAATACACATCTCTAAGTACCTGTAAAGAGCTCTGAATTTAGAGTTTCTTATTTGAAAGGGAGATAATACTTTGAGTGCTTAAGGGACGGCTTACATTAGTTCTGAGAGCTCTAAATGGAGTTTTTCTGCCTAGCAAGGCTGACAGCTTCCTTACAAATTTTTTAACTTGGAAAAGTAGACTTGGATGGATGCTAAGGAGGAGAGAGAAAGAGATAGGTATCAATGTAATCTTAAGAAAGGCCGCAACCGAGAGTTTTCCAAATTGATGCCCGAACATGTGACAGTGATCAGAGAAATTCCATATTACCCATTGATACGGGTTGTGACCCTTTCTTACTGAACCAGAATCTTCAAAGCTGTCACCTTGGATTCTGGACGAGACCTTCGGCATATTCACTCTCCTGTTATTATTCCCTACACAATCTATTGCTTTTCCTGTGGTGAAAGATTCTTTTATTAATACTCACTAAAGAGCTGTCAAATTCTAATTACTTCTAAGATTTAAAAAGGCAATAAAAATAAATCCAATAAAGAAAAAGTGAAAGAAAAAGCAACAACTTCAAGACTAGGCTTTTAGGCACTGTTAAGGTCTTCTGCTTTATAAAGGATAGTCTCTGATGGAGCAGCTAGTAAGTAGGTTCTGATTAATCCTCCAACCCTTCCTCCAATTTCAAAGTTGGCCTAGCTTGTTTCAGATAAACCTTTCACCTCACTGGTTTTCAATGTTTATTGCACTGTTCCCTTACTGTCATCTTAAAGGATTTTACCACATGCATGGCCTTCCTCTTTGGTTAGCCTGATCTAGGTTTCACCCAGCGATGAAAAAGCATGCTCAGGCTGAAAGGATACCTCCAATATGGACAAGGTGAGGTTTTTCTGAAAGGAGGCCCTACCTCGGGCCAAGGCGAAGACTTTCCGGTCACCTCGGTTGGCTTCCTCACCATCGCAACTCTTACTGAAAGCTTAGTTGGAGACAACATCGGGCAAACTTCTCCTTAAACGTCTTCAATTTACAGTACTAACTCAGCTTCTTTATAATAAGAAAACAGATCCTATCAGCATGGCAGTTTCTAGGCCTGATCAAGAGTTGGCAGATTCCACAGATTTTTACCAACTCTGCTAAGACCAAGCATGACGGAAATAACCCTCCATTTTTGTGGTGCTTCTAGTTTCAAAACTTGCCTCTTTCTTTCCCATACCTCACACACTCTCTCCCGGCACAAGTAAATACATTTCAGTAGTGCAATGCAGTGCAGTCATATTTATTTAGTGCAAAAAAAAAAAAAAAAAAAAAAAAAGCCCAATTAAACCACAAAGCA
>NW_020185333.1:1078678-1090174 GCF_003031525.2 Neophocaena asiaeorientalis asiaeorientalis | reverse complement strand
AAAAAAAAAAAAAAAAAAAAAGCCCTATTACAGCCCCAAGCTCAACCCTAAACAGCTCTTACTAAAAGTTACCAGTGCCACAAAAGTGGGAAATTCAGTCCTTACCTCACACTTCTGTGAGTCATCTCTTTCTTTGTCCCTGTTTGGTTCAGCTCAAAGGAAGGAAACAGCTAGCATACGCCTAGGCATTATTCTGTAAAATGTTAAGCCAATAGGCAGAAAATAAAGGGAAGGAGTTGACTTGAAACCAAGGGTAGTATTTAGAAGAGGAAAATAGCTATTTAATGCAAAGATCAGTAGTGGTTTTTACTGAATGCTTTTCATCATGTCAAATGGCTCTGATGCTAAAGGGAATGGGTACAGAAAAAGATAAAGCTTTCCTGTTTCCCAAAACACGGTCCTAAATTTAACAGTGCTGGGTTCTTAGTTTTGAATAGTGCAATCAGCTATTCCTCGAGGGCTTTGGGCAGCAGCCACCTTACCTAACATAAAGAGGGACACTAAGAGCACTCCCTTTTTCACATTGACCTTCTCTCTTGCCTCATTCCTCTCCTATCCATTTTTTCTGACTACACATAAATACAGATCTACATACACATACACAGAAATTCTCAAGGCCCCTCTCAGGATGATAGATTGAAAATTGGTACAAATAGCTCAATGACACACACACAAAAAGTACAATTATTAAATATAAAAGTGAATTATTACACCAAAATTAAGGGTCTGCATTGTACCTCTTCTTGTATTATTCTGTAAGAAAAAAACATTCATAGCAGGATGTCTCATGGAGCTTACTTTTTGCTTAAGATTAATCTGGACTCAGTTTGGGATATGGCAGTACTGAGTGATTTTGGAGAGATGCCTTGCATTTGATCATCCTCCAGAATCATTCTCTCCAGTTTGCCTGGGTCCCCACCCTCCAAGTGTAAATCTGCTTGTATGCACATACCACGTGCATGCTGGAAGTCTCAATATGTAGTTTAGAATAGATTATAGAAACATTAGTGGGGTCAGCACACTCAAATTCCTTTGGAACACTACGTTATCACAGAGTTTCTTGATTCTATCAACTTCTTGCCTTTGTTTGCCACGATGAGGATTACCAAGAGACTCTGCTTTCATTTACTCTGAAAACCACAGTTCTTTTAACGGTAGTGCAAAAAACCAAATTTAGATATATGAAGTTACCCTTAATTTATATCTCAGTAGGCCCCTCGGGAAAACGTAATCACTGGGACTAAAGAAGGAGTTTAATTGCTGACAAAGCTTTTGATAATCCTCTCTTACAAATCTACATATAGATGGTTCCAAATCAAAGTCTGTGCCAAGGAGAGCAGAAGCAGAGTAACTCACCTTATTTCTCAAAGAACCCTCTGGAAGTGAACATACACTAATCACTTCAGTCTATGTCTAAAGCTTGTATTAAATTTGAACCATTATTTTATTGTCCGTTATCTCTCTGCATAAGCCCCGGAGAACAGGTTAGTAATGGGAGCAGTCAAGGGTTTCTATAATTTCTCTATATGGTTTTGATAGCATTAAGAGAAGTCTTGGGCTCCCCTGGTGGCACAGTGGTTGGGGGTCTGCCTGCCAATGCAGGGGACACGGGTTCGAGCCCTGGTCTGGGAAGATCCCACATGCCGTGGAGCAACTAGGCCCGTGAGCCACAACTACTGAGCCTGCGCGTCTGGAGCCTGTGCTCCGCAACAAGAGAGGCCGCGATAGTGACGGGCCCACGCACCACGATGAAGAGTGGCCCCCGCTTGCCACAACTAGAGAAAGCCCTCGCACAGAAATGAAGACCCAACATAGCCAAAAAATAAATGAAAAAAAGAGAAGTTTTAAATCACAAAGAAGTGAGGTTATTTTACTAATTCTTAGGCCTATAATAGTGAGAATGGGCAAAAATGGCAAAGGGCGCGTGGTGCTGACTTTCCCTGCTAACTCTGAGAACTGGCTTTAGGAATCCAGAACTGTATCAAATTTAGTCCCATCACATTGTCCTGTTTCCCCTCTTTGCTTTTCCTCTGTTCACTTAATTGAAATTGCAGTTATTTTAAAGATTCAGCTAAGAATGCAAATTATAGCATAAAAAACAGGTTATAAAAAGGTTGTCAGGCTATCTGTAAATTGAATGGAGTTGAAAACAGTATGCTTTCAAATGAAGCACTACAATTTCCTCTTTTTTTTTAAGTTTCTAATTTGGTTTTTCTTTCTTTTGTGGTGGTGAGAGTATGGATGGGTGAAGTACTGGCAATGCCAGTCTCCCTCTGTGACTGTCACCTCCAGTGCCAGGTTGGGGAGATGACAGGCAATGGAGGAGCAGTGTTTCACCATTTAAGACCTCATGAACACATGCAGTTTTGAAATGCAGAGAACAGAAATCTGAACAATTATAGAAATCCACAGATCAACTGATTCTGGCATTTTAGTAGTATCCTTTCTTTTCTGGTGATTCTGTCCTATATCAATAAGAAACATCCAAAGAGGATTTTCATTGCATTAGTCTATCCTCAGCCTTATTTCAAACATTTGAGGAGACAATAAGGATTTGTAGTGTGAAATTTCATGAACTTCATCCGCAGTCAGTTCCCATCCTTAGGCCTCATACCTGTAAAGTTTAGGTAAGTGGGGTTTCTTTTTCAAGGAATAGCTTTTATTTTAACTATTCTACCCTCAAAGTGCAGAGAGACTCTTTCTCCTCAAAGCTCTCACATTCTACTCGAAAAGGAAGATAAGATTTTCATGGAGAATAGACTCCTTAATGATAGAATGGAAGGCTTTTCATTGTAAGAGGGAAAGGAGTAAGGTAAGGGTGGGCAGTGATTTGACTGAGGCCTATGGCCATGGACAGTATCAAATTAAAGAATCAAAATTTTTTACTGCCTTGAGAAGAAAGAGATAAAGGGAAACAAACAAATCAACAAACAAACTTCACTAAAATACACATTCCTCCAGCTTCAGGTTTCTAAAAAGTAATAATTATGCTTAAATCAAGGTTTACAGATAGCAAACAACTGTTTTAATGTGTAAAAGTATTATCCCTTTGCTTTACTATGTTAGTTTCACTTTCTTTGAAGGAATTGTATCCGTGCACACTTGTCCTAAAGTCCAGTGCAGAAAATAAACTGGTTTGCTACCAGCCTCAATCTCAGAATATTTCCTAAGCTCTATCTGCAAATCCTAAAACTATATATCTGTAAAATGAGATGCAGAGCTTCTGAAATGCATTGTGGGGGTGGGGCCGGGGTAGGAAGCAAGCTTTTTATGGAGGCAAAGAAAAAAATCCCTTCCTGTCCTCCCAAATGTATACTGCAATGTTTCTGACCGTTATATTGCTGCATTACTTACCGTTAGGGCTACCGATGTTAGCTTAGAAAAGCAGGAGGCTCGAAAGTAGCAAGAAATTCACATCCTGGACTCTCCAGAATATTAAACAGGATTTCAACATTCATCTAGACTAATGCAGAGGCTGTGGTGAGAAATCTGGGGTCTCAGGGTTAGAGCTCTTCTTGGAGCACTAGAAGGAACGAGGTCAAGAAGGCATCCTGGAGGAATCTTTGTGATAAACTGGACCAAATGGGACCTTCCAGAACCAGATCCACTCCTCCTCCACATTATACTTTAAATGATGGCATTTAGGATTTAAAAGAGAGTCTTTTGTTCTTTCAGAAGTCAATGCCTGAGGAGAAGAATACTTTAGATGAAGAGTACTTTAAAAAAAAAAAAAGAGGGAGTCAGAATGGACAAAGAAAGAGAAGGAGATAAGAATGATGGGGAGAACATGCTAAGTGAAGATGACAGTCCTAAGCAACATACACACTGACTTTAAGAAGTGTTGGTTTCCTACTAGATGTGGGACTCAGGGAGGTTTTTGAACCTCTTCTTTATTTCATTGCTCTCTATGGTGTGAGATGTTAAAAATTGGTTTGATTAAGGTAAAACCCGCGTCAAGCCTCAAATCAAATTAAGACTACATTTCTGACATTAATGTTCCTTCTGTTTGTCAATGGGTAAAGCAAGAAATGAAAGCATACCCCTGTGTGCTCAAAATCAGGTAGTGCTCTAGATGCCACAGAATGGTCCACCCAAGAGCCGAGAGCCAAAGCAGTATCACAGTAAGAGTGCTGGACTGGGAGTCAGGAAAGACTGTGTTACAGAGTTGTTCAGATTGCATCGTAAGCACCCTGTAAAGGGGGAGACCCAGAAATGTATGAGTCTTTTGGACAATGCTCTGGCAACCAGACAGTTGTAACTCACTGAAGTGAGATCTAGCATGATGACCAAATTACATGGTGAATGCTTAGTTACTGGGCTCTTCAAATATCTGTTCTGCCCTATTATTATTTTATTTAAGCACATATTAAGTTTATGTTTAAAAATATGTGGTTGCAAAATAGACACTTTAGAAACTTTATGGCTCTTTTCATCCCTTAGTAAATTACTGCTTAAAGTTCTAAACCAATCAATTTTTTTCAAAAACATGACATGAAAAAAATTCTTCCTAATTATCTCCTGTGATGCCTTTGAGTAGAAGTGGATTTACCTGTTTCAGAAGAGCTCACTGGGGCTTGAGCAGGTATGAAAATTATTCTGAAATGTTACTCCTTTCATTAAATTTCTCTAAGTCAAGTACCTGTGTGTCATTTGGCTAAATATTAGCAGGAGTTGAGTCATCACTGATGATTTTTTTTCTCCCTCAGAAATGGTCTACTCATATCAGGAATTTGAACACTGTGGTATTTTAAAAAAGAGAAAAAAAAAAAAACCAGAAAATATTTTTCCCTTTGTCTTTGGCCAAATGTAAAGGTGAAAAGAATTTGTGACCTCAGCTAGTACGGCTGACATTTAAAACTGTGACTCAGGTCCTCCCACTCTCAAAAGAATATTGATAACTTTTAAAACCTGAAGGTACAGTGAAGACATGCTTCACTCTGCCTACGGGTCTCATGCCGATGAACTCACTCCTGTCAGTGCTCTTTCACCACATAAAGCTCAAAGAAGGACATTCACAACGGGGTTGGGGGAAGAGAGGGAAATGAGCCCTCAGGTGTCATGACGATTAGAGTTCTTAAGGCAGTGAGTGAGGAGAGGAAGAGGTAATTTAAAGTCTTAGAGAGAAACAAGAAATAAAGAGAATGGGTGAGGAGAAGGAAAGAGGAAAATAGTGGAGTTGATACAATTTGGGTATTAAGTGATCACTGGAAAAGGAACAGCTCACCTCACCCTCAATTCACTATGGTGTTGGTCTAGTAGAAATATATTTAGTTGAAAACTTTGGAGAAACAGATGGATATTTTTGCTTTTAGACTCAATACTAGCCCCTTCCATGCAGATTAGAGCAGGTAGTTCCTTAATGAGTACCGCAAGTAGAGGGCAAGGAGGGGAGTTGGATGAGGGGAGTTGGATAAGGGGAGGGGGGAGAGCTTGTTGGAGGGGCACAGCAGACTGGGGTGGGATTTGAAAACAAAAATCGACTGGAAAAGATGAAAGGAAGGAATTGGTGTTATTCACACTGAGAAGCCTTAACGGTGGTTCAGTGTGGGAAGGGTTCTCACGCTGATTATGACGAACAGCTGTTTTCATCCTGTCCTGAATGTAGAACTGGTCTCAGGCACCCAGGACGAATGTAAAGTTTATCCATCAGCGGGGTTTTCCAGGCATTGGGTTGAGTAGCTGAGGGAAGCTGAAGGAGCTCTTTATCTAAAAATACTATTTGAAAAAATTTCTTGAGAGGAAGACAGGATGCCTGATTTCTGACGTTTCCGTGACGGCCTGGGTAGAGAAGAAAGGCACCAAGTTCCCACCTTAACAGACAAATGTAGATATTGAGGGCTAGATACCCAAGAACCACTATTTTATGGATTCTGCAGACTAAAAAATGAACTATAATTTTCTGGGTTCTAGTTCGATCAGCCTCTGTCGTGAAAAAGTTCCTAAGTTCTGATTTTATGAAAAAGACTCTCCTAGGAAAATGAACATTATATTGCTGAGCTGCCTCCGGGGAAGCACTGAAGACTAGTTAAAACAACTGTAAGCATACTGAAAACAGAAAGTAGTCAGTAAAGAACTAGTATTAAAAATCAATATTTGAAAATACAGTTGGGACAACTAGGCCTTTAACTGCTTTCTGCTTCTCAGATGAGCAGCCCTTTGAAATGCAGCCTGTAATTGCTGGTCAGATCATATGGAGGTTAAGAGGCCCCTTGGTCATAATTTTAAAAGCAAATATAGACAGTGACAGTCCTAGAGGGGAAAATCACAGATACATTCATATGCACTTCTTTTGTTCTTCAGATATTGAGAGGGTCAGCTAAACAAGATCACTTTGACTATGAACCTCTTTGTGTCGGCCACACCAAAAAAAAAAATGTTTTCTTAAAAGAAGTTTTCACTTTCCTACATTTGCTAAGTCTGAGCTTAAAAAAAATTCTAAAATCCTGTAAAGACAATACTGAAGCTGATCATATAAAAAGCAAACTAGAGCAGTAATCATTATTATTAAATGCACCAGATTAACTGCAGCAGGTTGGTGATGGGTGATAAATGCAAAGAAATAGTATTTCAATCAACTCATGATCATAGGCAGATTCAAAAGTTAAAATGAATATAATGTAATATATATTTCAATATAGAGTTGTTATATATAATGTGTATGTTCTAGCTTTCAGAAATACTGCAATGTAGTGTACTGTACTTAAGTAAGCATACCTAAACAGTAACTCATATTCTTCCACAAAGTCACTAGTACTGTTAACTAAAAAAAAAAAAAAAAACAACTCATTTTTTTCCAGTAAAAAGAAATACCTATGGTTACAGTCACAGACTTCTTTTGGATATAGAAAGACAATATACATTTAAAACAATAGTAACAACAAAAAGATTGCAACTGTAAGTAGCCTTACTTAATTGGGGAGGGGAAAAGTCACCAAAATAGAAGAGGAAAGAAAACGTCCTCTGAAGTCTGTAAGTGAGCAGAAATAATCCACATGTCATAAAAAATAAGAAACCGTCTAGTAAAAGAAGGGCGTGGGAGTGAGAAAACTGAATCCGACTGTTTCCAGGCCACCCTTCAAAGTCAGCTATGAGAGCCAGGTCCGTTTGTTCAGAATAGTCCACTAGAGCGCATTCTACTTTAATGTTTGAGATGGGCAAGAGCCATCAATTCTTAGAGATTACCAAAAACGATTCTTCTGAGAGTCTATTGGTTTGCTAGACATGGTAAACAACCCACTCCTGGAAAGACTTCAGCAAAGGCCACATTGGTTTCAGGAGACACAGTTTGTGATTGATGATGATTCCCTGCAGATGCAGGCAGGATTAGGAAGCTTTAGTTTGGGAGTCAAACTTACAAGTGGGTGGGTGTTTGTGTGCACACACTGGGTTGCATAGAGGAAAGGAATGGAGGCTTTTAAGCCATGGAAGGGCTCAGGCAAAAGTTTGCATGGGCCTTGCCTGCCTGGCCTTGGTGCCCGCTCCTGCACAGGAAACCTGGGTAGAAGGGGTGCCCTACATTGCTGCTCCGTCTTACCTACTTGCCAGTTGAGTCCATCTGTTTTACCTTCTTCTGGAGGAAAGCAGCCTGCCACTGTGGGTTTGCTGTGGATCCAACAAGCTGCCTTTGTGTCTCCCAACTCTGAAATGCTACAAAAAGCAACAGAGTGGGCAGGTGACTGCTTCCTGGGAAGGGAGCCACCAGTCTTGAGCACAATGGCGGGAAGAGGCAACAGTATCTACGCACCAGGACCTATGCCTGTGTGTGCTTTGTTTGAGATGCAAACATACTCCCAGACCACAGCAAGTACACATGCAAACACGCATGTCCACACACACGTCAGGAAATCCAATAGGAGTGCAGTTCGTTAAGTGTACTTTACTCCACACAAGCATATTCAAGTCTCTCATGAAAGCGGTGCATATAAATTCCTGATGGTTGGGCTCCTTCAGAATGCCCTAAAGCCTCATCACAGATAGTGGACAGCACTAATGCACCCAACTAAGGCAACAGAGCAGAAGCAGATACGTGAGATATCTGAGACCTTTGACTAACTATAAATTCCAGACTTTATCTTGTTGTCACTAGGGAATACGAATGTGGAACAGTTTTGTACTGAGAGCACCTCACACTGCGTGTGTACATGCATAATGTAGACTCATTTACAGACATTTTGGACAGCAGCTGTGACATACTGGATGGGTTAACTCCCTTTCATTACTAGAATCTACATATAAATTGCAGTGATTCTGCTGGGCAACAACAAACTTCTGTTGCAACGGTAGTAGGAACAGATGTCTCCTATGGGGTTAATTTTTTTTTTTTTTTTCCTTCCTTGGGTTAGAACCTCACTGAAGCATTTTGAATCAAGGAAACCTCTGAATTTGAAAGAGGGCTAGTCAGGGACTTTTTATACCCTAATCAGGTATCTCAAAAGCCAGGACTCCAATAACTGCGGCTAGATTTTCCCTATGATCTGCATCATTGAAGACTTGAAAGTTGTGAGTTTGCATTTAAACAAAGAACCACCAGATAACCCAGATGCTCACTGGAATTGAGAAAAAAAAAGTTTAGAGGTACACACTGTACAGGAAAAGAAAGCTCCCTGTTAAGGAAATGATTCAACCTCGCAGTTTAGGCACCTGTGATCGTGTCTTATGGGACTCGCTCTAGCTAATAGGATGTCTATTTTACATCCAGCCCAGACCTATGTCACTGAAATAGGATAGGAAATAGCAGCCACTTCCTGAGGGCAGCCAGTTCCTGACAAGTTTGGTGCCTCCCCCTAAAGTCACTGTTTCCATAGTCTTCAGTCATGAATAGGGCTCATTTTTGTAATAATGCAACCGTAAAAAAGCAAGAAGTGTCCACGTCTTCGCACCCGTCCCATCTATCTTCTGTTCTCTTCCCTGGGCTTTCTGACTTAAGGCAGTAACTCTTTACTATAAGTGGCTTCCTGTGAAAATACCTTAACTGAGGTCGCTTCAGATAAGATTTAGTCTGAAATTATTCAATTTTTGGAGCAACAGGCTGGGCCTGAAGAATCACCGGAAACCAAGCATTTTTGGTCAGCGGTGTGGAAAATGATGTTTCTTGTTTCAACCCAAGGCATTTCTACCCCTCGTTCAGTGAAATACATAGTTCTGAAAAAGAACGCACACTGCAGTCCTCATCTTCTACCTCTTCACCCTAAAAAGAATCCAGAGGAACCCTAGTGTTCCATGCCATTTTCTGGGATCTGTTAACACGCACCACTGACCACTATGGATTTGGTGTCCCAGGAGAAAAAATATTCAGAGACTTACCAAGTTCTCTGGGGTGTTTTGGTCAGGCTAATCATCTTAGCACCTAGCGTTAGAAATGATGCTTTGGGTTAGTAATTTCCAGGCTCTGCGTTTACAGGAACACTGAGTCACCACAGCTTTCCTACTTGGGGAGGTTTAAGCAGTATTAGAAATGGCAACCCTACACAAACAGCTGTTGTGGATCTGAAAATATTCTCTCTGGAGCAAGAGCCCCTCTGTGCCCCTTTTCTGTCTCCACATGTGGCCTGAGCCCCGGGGTAGAGATTGCTTTTGAAAGTTTGCCCCATGTCATCTATTTCCCGGGCACCTAAGAGAACGGCCCCTTTTTTCACGAGAACCCAGAAGCGAAAGCAGCTGCTACCGGACCACCGTGAGGGCGCGTCTAGCCTCGGGGAGCCTGGCTCAGCTCAGGCACCCTCCTCGCACACCGCACGCCATGGGGCACTGGGTTGCCCGGCACTTCTGTGGAATCAGGGAGTCGATTGAAATTCTAGTGCACCCTTCCTTTTGTTCGACACCAAGTCCCATGGTTCTGTCTTTAGTGTCCTATTTTTCTCTTTATAAAATTTCTCTCTCTGGGGGACAAAATTGGCCATTTAAATAAAGTTCTTTTATAGTTAGTAAAGAGGTTTCTCAGAGCCAGAAATCACTGAAAAGTCTGTCGACCCCACCCACGGAAAAACCCAGAGCTTTCTCTAAATGCCTCTTGCCAAACCTCCTAGTGTCGCGACTGGATGCTTTCTGGCTTCGCATTATTGGTGCTGAATACGTTTCGCAGTCCTGTTCCCTTCGCCAGGGCTCCCACTACCCTGGACTTCAACTCATGACTAGATTATTCTTTCAGAAGATTTCTTTTAAGAGTCAGGTCACAACAGAAAGGGCACTCTCCCTTCTCCTACATCCCAGGGGCATCTCAGGTGGTGCCGACTCCTCCCTTGAGCCTTCGTTTTGCCTCTTTTTTGCTGTGGCAGCGCACTGGCTGTAGCAGATGCAGACCTGATGTGGTTATCTGATACCTTTGCTGCAGTCACACATACTCTGCTCCCAGCCCCGACTGATTAAATGACATCTTCTAGAACAATAGAGGAAGGCTCCAAAATGGGCATAGCTAGTGGGAATCCTGGCCAGATCTACCTCACTGCCCCCTGTCCTCAGGGCAGCAGGTATTGGGAACATTCTGGAGGAGCCACACCGAGGATGCGACGTGACCCTTATTATGTTCTCTCGGGGCTCTGAGGGGTTTTATACGAAGCACACCTCACTTTCAACTTCTGTGCTGAGGGAAAACACTGATTAGAGGCCTGGGCTGGGCACATACTGTTGGTGTGCTTATATGATGGGGTACAGGTAGGTGAAGGCTTTAGGACTAACATGAAACTTAACACGCCCAGAGGAAACCTTTTCTCTTTTCATATCACAGTGCACAAATTCTAACTGTTCATGAGTTGGAAGAAGTTTTCTTGGTCCTTACAGAATGTTGAGCTGATACAAAATAAAATCCCTGTGACTTTTAAACACGGCAAATTCAAGTCTTTCCTTCTAAGGCCAGGAGCTACTGTGACCCCCGAGATGCCTAGGAAGAAGGAATGGGCTTCAGCCTGAACAACAGCAGGAAAGTATTCACCACACTTACTCACGGCACAAACAGATTCAGAGCGTTAGGAATTTGGGGAAGAAAAAGTCTATAAAACTGTTATTAGAAGCTAAAGTTTACAACTCAAACTGTATAATAAGAAATATTTTGATATAGAGACTTTCGTTTCAGAGTCTTTTTTGGCCTGGCTTGTTTCTCAGTCTTTTCCCATGTGTAGATTTGTATCAGATCCATATGTCTCAATTCCTTCCTTCTTTTGGGCTCTATTTTACACATTTGGGGCTTTGGGGGGGGTACAAATTTTGGCATTTATTATATCAATAGGGGAAAACTTGCCCACTCCGCTAAGATGCTACTGATGTTTTAGTGCTAGAAAATTTTATTTTTCATAAACTGTATCTAACTGTCTAGAGATAAACGTTCCCCTTTGACTTTTTCCTTTCCTTTGTCCAGCTAATCCAGTTTTAAGTCATAAATTGCTAAAAAAAAAAAAAAAAAGTACTTTTCCATACCAGTTCTTGTTCCCTGTACTCATCCTAAGAGGTCTTAAATCTGGAACACTTGCTTCCATTTCATCTATTTTTTTTTTTTCCTGGCTA
>NW_020185333.1:1057595-1078174 GCF_003031525.2 Neophocaena asiaeorientalis asiaeorientalis | reverse complement strand
TGAAGTTTTTTTTTTTTTTTTTTTTTTAAGCACTCATAGCATCCTAGCATAAAGTTCCAAATGTAAGAAGATTGTTGGATTTGAAACTAAAAGAATAAAAGAATCTATGCTCATCTTCTATTCTTGAAGCAAAATGTTTCCCCTTTCCTAAGATGTTGGTGATTATTTAATTTGAAAAGAAGGATTGACAAACTAAAAGCAACTCTATACTTTTGCAATAGGCACGGACCAGTTTATTTCCTAAAATGTAGGTCAGTTTGGAAGCAGCCCTTTCAGAGGCCAGAACATGGAGTAAGGTCCCACAGCAAGTTCACTGCTCCCCAGCTTAGATCTTCCACTCCAATCTAGCTGCTTCCTTTCTCCAGAGAACAGTCTGTCGACTATTTTGGACTATGAGATATTTGGGAGGAACAGACACACAGTAAGAAAAAGTCTACTGCTATGCAGACTTAGATAGTCCATATTGTTATAATGATTACATCACCTCACCAGGAATTCTTTGGGAGTCCTCTAACATTTACAAAAAAAGAGATACTTCATTTGAAGGGAAAGGATGAATATTAGGGTTTAAACCCATCTGGTATTTTTTTCCCCACGTGTTCTATAACAAAAGGTAAATTTTAACCCAATTGCTTAGTTTTTTACATGGCAAATTAGCACTAAGGCAAATGACTCTCCCTCAGATTTGACAAGCAGATAGCTAAACGTGGCCCATACTGCCACCCAAGATCACGTTTCCGGAGGTCCTATAACATCTGTCTACTTTGCTAAGGTTTGTGTAAGGCCACTATTTTAAACGAGCTACTGTCCAATAATTCAAAATACTTTAAAGTGGCTTTTGGCCTTCTTCCATGTGTAACATATGCTGAGTGATTTCATGTCATTTTCCTCTAGATTAAAAAGATATTTTTTTTAATGTCAATTTCTTCTGTTTTACATCATGGGTTGAATGACTTGTTTTTCAAAATATCAAAATTCTAGGCCATGGTTAATTAACTAATGCTCCCTCTGTTGGTAGTAAGTGGAAATACTGGAGTCTTACTTAAGATAGCTATTTCAAAAAGCAAGAGAAAATGGACTATTTCTTGTTTCTGAAGCTGTTTCCCACTAGCTTTTAAAACAGGTCAATTTTGGACAGATAGTTTTTAGTAGGACTCCTCTTAGAAATCACGATGGGTGATACTTAAAGGTCAATTAATCATCCAAGTCTACATTAAAACTACTAGCAAAATATTTACTGAATGAAGGACCACAGGACCAAATGAAACTCACATATACGCCAGTCCAGTCGCACTAACCCTACTAAACATCACCAAGAACTTATGGAAAAGATACAAGTTAACCAATCCTAAAATGTATGAGTAAAACCACTTTAGTTATTATACAGTTGCTTTCCTTGGAAGATTTCTCCTCATTTGTCACACAGTTTTTGTAAATAAGTTGCTGATATGAAAATTAAATTAAAAGTGATTTTGAAACTGAAATACTTTCTTTCCTTTTTTTTTTCTTTTTAAACTGTAGTTTAGTGTTTCTGTTTTGTTTAAAGATTTACCTTTCCCCTTAAGTGTGTTAAAATATGCCCAGCAATGAGATCACCTTTGGAGTTTTCATTAGGTTTAAAAATTCCGATATTTGAGTTGGAATCCCTTTAGGACACTGTCTATAATGGAAAAATCTCTATTCTGATACCTTGATCAGGACCGAGGAGAGAAATCCAAACTAGGAAGAGAGAGTGGCATCTAAGATGACGCAGTGAATTGGTGGCCTTTTGAATGGTGGACGTTGGCATCTGGGAGATTTTTGTTAGTTTCTTTAAAGCCTTACCAACAAGCAAGGGTTAATAAATCATCTAAAGAATAATCATCTTATTTAGCCCTCTCGACCATGGTGGAAATAGAAGGTGATCTTTGAAAGGAAGAAAGTAATTTCGGCATCGAGGCATTCTGACCTGCAACAGGCTTCTGATAACGCCGCTCTCTGTAGCTGTGAAGGGTGAGGAGGGACAGTAGAGTTTTGTGAACTGCTCCTCCCGGCTGACCACAAAAGGAAAGAACACTTTTGTCAAGACCTCTAGACTACTAGTGTTTCATCAAAGAAAAAAAAGGTAAAGTCAATAGAAATTCTAGAATCATAAGATCTCAATGAACTTTCAGAGAAGCAAGAAATCTGTTTCTGAAAGATAAAGTCCCTCCCATGAAAAAGAACAGAATTCTAGATGAATCAGTTGAAAAAAATATTCAGTGGAGCAACATAAGCTTGCTAAAAGTCGAAAGACTACATATCAAAATACAAAGCAGCAGTTCAAATTACAGCAGGGATGGGCTGGCCAGAGGCCCTCATCAACCCAGGCAATACTTAAAATAATAAAAATTAAGAAAAATTTAAAAAAATATGAAGAAAATATCCTTCCTCTCTTTCAAATATAACTTTAATTGCCTTTTATTCTTTCTATCTGGAAGCAGTATCGCTAACCTTAACAGTCTTGACTTACCAAAAAATATATATATGTGTGTGAAATAAAATAAAAGAGAAGGGATTGGTGGCAGTGTATGCAAAACCAAAATGAAAAAAAAAATTACTTTTAACAATCTCACTTTTTTTGTTTTTTTTTTTACACAAATACTGTTGTAAATATATTAAAAAAATCAGCATTCTATCTGGTAAACGTCACTTTTGCCCCTCTATAAAATTTTGAATTAAAAAAGCCTCAAGAACTTTTTATTATTCCCCCCCCCTCCATTTCTCTTTCTTTTTCTCTTCCACAAGAATATATCCTGACACTTTTTTTTGTTTGTTTTTGTTTTTTGCAAAGATTGTTGGAAATAATCCTTCTCTTGTACCTAGAAACGTAGGTGCAAACCTCTGATATCTTTGTTTTATCTGCATTCCTGCCTTTCATGAAAGTCCCTCTTGATTGTGCTGAGTCTGGGGCTCAGCGAAGACACTGAATAAATACGATAGCCACTGTTGCTTGATGCTTGTCCAAGTCTTCCTGGCTTCTGCTGAAAGGGGGGGGCATGGAGGAGGTGGGCCAGGGTGTGTGGACCGAGCAGAATCTGGGGGAGAAGCCTGCCGTCTGCCTTTCCCACACCACCAAACCCACTCCCCTTCCCACACCCACAGCCCTTGCATGAAATCA
This sequence comes from Neophocaena asiaeorientalis asiaeorientalis, assembly GCF_003031525.2. Classification (NCBI taxonomy): domain Eukaryota; kingdom Metazoa; phylum Chordata; class Mammalia; order Artiodactyla; family Phocoenidae; genus Neophocaena; species Neophocaena asiaeorientalis. The sequence goes on along the minus strand of NW_020185333.1, from coordinate 1,075,035 downwards.
GACAACGTTGGGGGTGGAAAACAGCAGGGCCTTTCCCTCTGGGTTTTCAACCAGAAAGTGATATTCCACAGTTTTAACTGGTTACTGTGAAGTCCAAGCGGCCAGAATTGTGAAAATGTCCACTGAAACACTGCAAGCGGTGTACTTAAAGACAGTAGGCCTTTTAGATTTTGTTATATATTTTTGTAGTGCTCTTCACAAGTGAAAAAAGAAAATTTTTTTTTTTTACTTTTTTTTTTAAAGATTTTTTTGTAAAGAAGGGTTGTATTTAGAGGCCAGTAGCTAGAGATCCAACCAGTGGACCTCCTGAAGCACTACCAGGCCTTAAGGCCACCATCCGAGGGAGACTGGGAGAACTATTATTCCCCTGAGCCTCCGAAATGTAATGTACCAGCAGGCAAAAACAGTTCTTCATGTAGTACAAAATGAAACGAAACAAAAACAAAAACAGAAAGTAAAAACGAAACCAAAACATTTCTTAAATTCTAGTGCCATAGCTTTTTTTCGTTTGTTTCTTTTTTGTTGTTTTGTTTTGTTCATAAGAAAGAGAGAAAGATACTACTTATCCGTCAGACACATGCATCCTCATGTGGTCGTTGAACTGCTCGATTTGGTCAAACTTTGCTGGACAGACGGAGCAGACGTAGGTGGTCCCCTCCGTGCAGGCCACCACCCCTGGGGGGCCAGCTCGGGCCCCTGGGGGTGTGCCTGCGGGAGGGGTCCCATTGCTGGCACTGTGCAGGGCCACGTGTCGCTCCAGGAGGGTCTTGTGGGAGAACTTCTTTTTGCAGATGTAGCACTCATAGGACTTCTCGCCCCGGTGGAGGCGCATGTGCACGTTGAGGGAACTCTTCTGGGTGAAGCGCTTGTTGCAGATACTACACTGGTACGCCCTCACTCCCGTGTGTGTCACCATGTGCTTGATAAGGTAATCCTTTAAGGAGAAGGAGCGCCAACAGATGCTGCATTGGTGGGGCTTCTCACCTGTTCACGTGGGAAGAGACAGCAAGTGGGACAGAGCGAGACACAGCGAGGGAGGGAGAATGAGAGACAGAAAAACAAGACAACAGAAAACAAAAACAAAAACATTAAAAAAAAAATCTGATTGGTTAACGGATCACCCCTGATTGGAAAGATCCAGTCCTTCCTGGCCTCTCATGTTCTGAGAAAACTTGCTTTAAGGTGCTGCCAGGACAGTCTAGAGTTTTCCATGTCCCCATGCCAGAAAATGTCTCTCTTGGAAAGCTACTCAACATTCCCCAGTAAAAGTCTTCCAAGGTCATTCTGTGGAGAGAAGGAGTGCTACTTTATAGGGGTCATTTTCAGTGCCATCATTCGGGGATTTAACTGTGTGTTTGCCATTTGCATTATCAAACAAATATAAGAAATGAAAGAGAGAAAAGTTCTTTGGAGACATGGGGTCTCTAGAATCTTTGGGAACTAAGGTTGGTGGTCACACAGCTTGGCTCTTTGGGGACAGTCTCCATTTCTGGTATTTTGTCTAGTAAATGCACTCGTGCTTTGATGATAGGTCTGGAAAATATTGCCCATCATAGGAATAAGTCATTCTGAAGAGCTATACCTTTGATTTTTATCTATTTTAGACAGCAATCTTCCTAAAATGTAACTTGAGAGAGTTAATTGGCTATTCTGTCTGGACTGCCCTGAGCTGCAGATTGGCCTTGTCTGGTGTGGAGGTTGAGTAGGTGGTAGACAACACAGTGATCTCAGAGTCAAATGGTCCTGTTCAAATCCAGGCACCGACGGATGGCCTGCCACTCTGACAAATCTGCAAATGCCTCTGAGGTGTACAGTTCTGCGTACCTCACTGTGCTGGTGTTGACATAAAATACATACGAAATCACTTTGCAGACCACCAAGAGTGGTGTGGGAATACTTGCCTGGTGTTCTTATTACAAGACTATCCACCAACGCCCCCTTCCCCCATTAAATGCTTCCATACGCCTTTTCTGAACTCTGGGGTCAGTTTTTAAAATAGTTTTCTCTTTCTTTGCTCTCAGTGTGTTGGCTGAAACCCTTCTATCTCCTCAGTTTACTGCTTTGGTTTGCTGTGGGCTTAGAGGCCAAATGATCAAGCTTGCTAAAAACTGTAACGTAAGTAAGAATATTGTCACCGAATGACCACATGAAATATTCTTCTATAAGTAACGTCCACGGGCCTGTAACATCTCTTTGGATGAAGAGAGACTTGTTTTTGTTGGTGCTGTTTGTTCTAGGCTCTGCTCTTGGCGGGTGAGATGAACTACATTACGGTGTTTCCATCTTTCCCAACTCACCGCTGGTTGCCCAATGCAGGCACCCACCTCAGAGAGGAAAGGCTGTCCATGTACTCTTCCATAACTCAGCCCAAAGCCCCAAGCCTCTGAAACTCTCTGTGGTAATATTTCAACCTCTGGACGAGGCATCAGGGTAGGAAATCTAGTTCTTGAATTTGAGTTAACATCCATTGAAAATATGTGCCTTGACTGTGTTTCCATTTTTTCCATCATGAAACAGAAGAGGTTTGATGTGTCATGGGGATGATGGCAATGAAAACCACCACCACGTATTCTGTGCTTACTGTGTGCCGGGCTCATGGCTCGTGATCTGCTTTATGAAACTTTACCTCAACAGAAAGCTTTTTCATTGTGTTTATAAACATAAAAAGATATATTTTGAAGCACACAATCCTAAGAAATGGCTATTTGGTTCAGGAATGACTCCACAAATTTCTAAACCAATTTCCTTGATCTTTGAACTTTTTCCTTTAGTTATTCACAAACGTTTTGGCCTAGCTCCCTCTCCCCTCTGCCGTCTTCCAGTCTCCTTTCCCTTCATCCTCACTGATGAAAAAGCATGAGCCATAGGATTGACGAGTTAGAAGAGTTTCACTTTTACACTAAAATGGGGAAATTTAGGGAAGCCTCATTCCTAAATGAAGAGTTCAGTCTCTGCATGGTGTTTATGTAGGTACATTTTTTTGAAATGAGAGATTCCCTAAGAGAGACAGTCATGCATGTTATTTTTAGTTGGAACATTTCTGTCAGCTGTAAACATGCTTGGAACTCAAGCTGGTCTTTACCATCCTTGTGCTTTCAGTACACTTTCTAGAGGCTATATGCTAGGCCGGCCGACTATCTTTTAAAATATGTTCACCTGTCACCTCTAACGGGAAGTGTGCCTTCTTAATTCCAGATGGTATTTTGGCTGCTAGGAAGTTAAAACTTTGTGTTAAAAATTCTCCTGCTGTTTGAAACTTTCACCTTCTTATAGTGTATTTTTCCTCTAGGCAAGGTCAGTGAGGATGGCTTTTTACTTTCACACCCTTCTAATCTGACTATAAGTTGATACTTCACAGTCGTCATCTTTCCCTCTATAGCATATATATGTCTTGATATGTTGTTTGTATGTACCTAGTATTGGTTCAGCCATTAATTATCCGTGTGACCCTGGGTTTTCTAAGTGTTTTCATCTCTCTGGGTTTGTTTCCCCTTCTCTAAGTGAGGAGTTGGACCAAGCACTTGCCATGTCCCTTTGCAGATTTAGTGGCCTTCTGCCCACCATGGGCCATGCCCCAGAGGACTCTGGTCCAGGTCTTGTCAACACATGACCTGAGGGCAACTTGCTTAAATCACTCAATGCATCAGCAGTCCCACATTTTAAATAGGACAAAGTATCCTGCCACAGAAAAATGGTGTGATAGTTAATGAGTAAAAATGTTTGCAAAGCACTTGGGAGCTCCATAAAGGAAAGTGCTCTAAAATTATTCAGGTGCTGTGCTGGTGGAGCATAGGCATTCCAGGAACTGTCTTACTAAACAGGGTGCATTTTCGGATTAGTCAGGTATGAACAACTCATTTCTTTATGTATGGATGTGAAACTATATTCCTCACTAGAAATGAGTGATTCTTTCCTTTTATTTTCCTGCATATTACTTATAGTGATCCCCAAAGGACTTTCAACATTATACATGAAACGGATGTGGTCTGTTGATTATTGCTCTCAGTATGGAGGAGTGAAGTTAAGACGAGTGGTAGTGGATGGCTTTCCAGGTCTGAGCCTATGGCCAGGAATGGTAAGTCTGATTCGTTAGAAAGGGACACAAAGGGCTAAGCAGACAGTAGAATTAGACACAGGACGGGGAAGCTCGTATAAGCCCCTGTACTTTAAAATGATCCATTTTGGGGCCATACAGATGCAGGAGTCAGATATGAACTCCATTTCCTTGGCTGAATGACCTGGGCATGTTACTTCACCGCTTTAAGCCTCAGTTTCCTTATCTGTAACTTGAGAATAATACAATTAAGCACCTGTCTTGTGAAGGTATTTTGAAAATTAAAGCGATAAAGCACTTTGCACAGAGTATGTGATCATTTCAAGAAAAATTCCACCGGTCCCTTCAGCACAAAGGAAGTGGTGATAAATGAAATCAACTGAAAAATGACTTCCATGGCATGGGGAAGCCAACACAAGCTTGTGAAAAAGTTGTTTCAGGTAATCAATAAAGCAAGTGATTATACTGCAGGTATGCAATTCAGAGTTAAGGGTCTAGTCTCGGCTACAAATGCTAACGGAAAGAAGTGGCACCATGAATAAAATGTCAGCGAATAGCATAGACAGAGGATTTCTTAGCAGGCAGCAACTGAACTCTGGAGGCTGAAAAACCAGACAGCAAGTGGAGGAACAGAAGAGGCGGCAGTGTCCTTTACAATCCCATGGGTTGGGAAATAGTGAATGCATATATTTGTCTCCATTTTTGGATGCCTGCTCTCTAAAGCATCAACTTTTCAGCTCCTTCTTGTGGACCAGCACTGACACTCTACCATGACTGACAGTGAGAAAAAAAAAAAAAAGAGGAAGAAAGATACTGTTAGGTTAATAGATGCAGAGGGTCTGCCCAAAGTTTGGGGCTGAGCCACCCCAATTCTGAATAGTGACCTCTGTATTGGGGGCTCAGCAAGAACCCATTTATTCTGCTGAATCTTTTTTTATTCTAACCAGGCTTCTTCTAGGCTGCAAAGAGGACAGTGGATGCTGTTACCAGGACACTTGTTTGAAACACGGTTCCCACCTGTCTCTCGCACTCTCTCGGCCTCTCCATCATCTGCTCTAGCATACACCTTCCTTCAGGTGAGTAGAGTGGTGGTGGAGGAGGGGGTCAGAAAACCAAGCCTGGGTGCTTGGTGAGAGGGCAGACAGCAGGGAAGGAAGGGGCGAGCAGGGGTAGGGGAAGGTGGCTACTGGCAAGGAGAGCAGAAGGGGTCCTGGAAATTGTAAGTCCTCTGAAAGGGGAAACTCAAGACTGGAACAGAAAATGGGAAACGTTCCGTGACAATAATGGAAGGTGCTCAGCTCGGGTCATGCAGAGCCTTCACTGGCTGGAGAGTCTGCTCTCCACCCAGAGAAGTCGAGTTGGAGCTGGGCCTTCACGACCACCTGCCAGCCTTTCTCTCCAGTTCCAGGGATGCAGTCCTGGTGCCATCTTGGACTGTGAGGCTGTCTAGGGGGGACTGCCTACTGGGGACACACTGCATTCACAGAACCTCTGTGGCTTTAGCAACAACTAAAAAGTTTTGGTGTCAAGCAGAATTTTAAAGCTCTCAGGGACCTTCGCCCATATTACTTGACTTTTCTTACAACTTTATGAGGGGGTAGATGTTAACATCCCCAGAAGATGTTCTCTCCATTAGAGTGGTAGAATAACATCCTGCAGGTCCCTCTACAAGTCAGTAATAGCTGAGAGTATGACACCAGCTGAGCCAGATATCCCCTCCTTCTCCAGTTAACAATTTCCTGCTCTCTAGATTATGCTGCAAAATGTATGATGCTGCTATAAAACACGACATGTAAGTTCCTAAATGGCTTGGGTAATTTTAAGGTGTTACAGGTAAGTGCTTTCACATAAATTATGCTATTTGATTCTCAGAGCAACCATGTAAACTAAGTACTATTAAAATCTGTACCTATGTGACAAAAAACGGAGGCTCAGATTGACTACAGAATTTACCTAAAGTCACTAGGTCAGAAAGTGGTAAAATCAAGGCTTTCTCACTTCAAACCTTATACTTGTTCATTACTTCACTGGCTTTATACAATTAACAGCCCAAGCTCTATATGAGGAGGATCACATCACGATCTTGATCTCACTATTATTACTATATGGATGACACTGTTATGTGACTATCATCACTATATCTACTTATATAAAATTCATGGCCAAAATAGCTGAGCTTCTTAAAGTAACAAAGAAAATAATTAATCGTCCAGAGGACACTAATGGGCATTAGTGACTATCGGGTGGGCTGTTGATACTATGATTCAGAAAAGGCCCAAATGTCTACCATTTGTTGGTGAAGAAAACACAAGTGGGAACACAGATATAATACAGTCTTTGTGTATAGAAAAAGAATAAAAGAAAAAGAAATTTAAGTCTTGCTGAGAAAATAATGCATTTATATATAAGTCCCCTGAATTAAATTCTCCTGGAAAGCATGCTCACATATTTTCTCCTGGAAACTGAGTGAACATTCATTCACTCACTCTACAAATATTTGTTTAGCAACTACATACGCCTGTATTCATCTATGGATTTTAAAGCAAAAGTCCTAAGATTGGGTCTTAAAAGAAAGTTCTGTCTGAAGAGCACTGCCAGATAAAATACATGGCACCAGGGCTTCCCTGGTGGCGCAGTGGTTGAGAGTCCGCTTGCCGATGCAGGGGACACGGGTTCGTGCCCCGGTCCGGGAGGATCCTGCATGTCGCGGAGCGGCTGGGCCAGTGAGCCATGGCCGCTGAGCCTGTGCGTCCGGAGCCTGTGCTCCGCAACGGGAGAAGCCACAACAGTGAGAGGCCCGTGTACAGAAAAAAACAAAAAAAACAAAAAATACATGGCACCAGATTAAATCTAAATTTCAGATAACCAGTGAATACTTTTTTAGTATAACTACACCACATATATTGAATGGGACATACTTAGACTAAAAATTATTTGTTGTTTATCCAAAAATTCAAATTTAACTGGGCATCCTGTATTTTTGTTTGCTAAACCTGGCAACCCTGTACCTGGTGATAAATAAATAACCTGAACGCCATCTTAGTCAGTTTTGTTATTATGTGTGCAACTTTGTTATATAGGGCAAAGTACAAACAGACAGAACGTGGTATCTGAAATGTGCTCAGATCCTTGGAGAAAGTACTTAATATATAAACGTGCAAAGTACTTTTGCATTATTTCTATGGAACTACATCATACAATAAATAAACAACTCTGGAAATAGGCCACTTTTCCGTTTGGAAGTGATTAAATATCATTAGAGAAGGATTCAACTCATTCATTGATGAAATATTTCTTGAATGTTTACTATGTGTAAGGTATTATGCTGGGTATATTGAAGTATAAGATATATATTTCTTTATATATCATATATATGTAATTATATATAAAATTGTTCCTGTTTTCACAAAGTTTACATTCTAATGGGAAGGCATAGAGGCACCTACATAATGATAAGTCATTGTTATAAGTCAATGTTAAGTGCCAGAAGGGGACATTTGCCATGGAACCTTCCATATGCAAGATATTTGCTTCCATAACATAATTTATCACTATAAAATCAAGCTGTTGTCCATAACTATGCTTTACTTTTTCCAAACACATAGGTTCTTGTGAGTGGAATTTTGGGGAACAATGTTATGTAACAAAAGCAACCTGAAGCCATCCTCCTTCTAATCACCCAGGCCATCTAGGGAAGCGATTCCCAACTTAGTGTGAATCAGGGCTTGTTAAAACATAGATTGCTGGGTTCCCTCACCAGAGTTTCTGATTCAGGTCTGGGATAGGTTTGAGAATTTGCATGTTACTGCTATGGGGATCACACTTTGAGAAGTACTGCTCCCACGTTATCTTTGAATTTTCCCTATTGCTTGGCTTCCACATCCACGTTCATACCCAGGCTTATCCTCCTATGTCCTCTGTCTTTTCCTTCCCTCCCATTCCTTTGACTTTTGCTTTTTCTCTTAGGAGAGGGCATAGAGGAGTCCTGCTTTGTTCCATGACAGGATGGTTTGTGTTATCTTTGCTTTTTTCCAATTCTCTTGTTTTCAAATGTGTACTTAACTCTTGTTTTTCTTCCTCACAACTTTTATGAAGCTGCAGTAAAGCGAACTTGAGAAACTCCTAGAAGAGATGAAGTCCTACCATGGTTTGTTTGGCAGTAGATAGAGTGGTTTGGTGAGAGATTTTCTTGAAAAAATCCTTAAGGGATGAAAAAAAAAGTTCATGTTATGGAGGAAGTTCAAGGGAAACCCAAGGGGTATCACATTGCTTCAGCATTTGAATTCCAGTGAAGAAGGAAACATGTCAAGAGTTTATTACTCAGAGATTGGAGATAGAGCAAAAAAACTCAATGCCTCTGGGAGTGGAGGGGGCTAAAGTAACGATGACGATTTTTTTTTTTTTAAAAAAAACATTAAGTAGTACTTTACCTTTTATGAAAAGCTCTCACATGCATAATACCATTACAGCTACTCAAAAGGTGGGAAATTATTATTTTCACTTTAAACTCAAAGAAACTGAAGGTAATGAAATTAAATGACTTGCATAAGGTCACAGTTAGAGGAACCAAAACCGAACCCAGATAATCTAATTCCAGCACAGTCGTCTTTCACTATGTCCCTGCTCTAAGTTTCAGTGTTATAATCATTATGGAATATTCTCTACAACCAGAGCTTCCTTGGTTCTCTAAGGTAGAGCTTAGCTCCGAGGTGAATACGATGGACTACTTATTTGTTACAATCACGTCCTTTCAATGAATATGTGGATCATTAACATAGAGTTAGAATTCAGGTCTCAGGATCGATTCTCTGCAGTTGTTGAAAGCAAGTATCATTTACATTAAAACTTGCAGTTGCTAACCTGCAAAGCCAGTTATCATGCATAGTGGCTGTGATGGAGAACCTGTTTCTTTCCTTTTAGCTCTGTCAAGCGACTCTTTCTTGGTAAGATTCTTTTATGTTAGACCATAGGTAAGAATACAGAATCCATCTCTACTCTTCCAAGTATTCTAGAAAGTATCTACTTTCTAGAATCTTATTTTAGACTAACATTTGGACTTTCTGCTGTGGATTATCATTTCCACTGGGCTCCTGTAAAGTTGGGAGGCCCCACTTTTTTGATGTTTTCCCAAGAAACTGGAGAAAACTTTGTTTTGAAATGTCGGCCAAAGTGAATCCAGGTCCTGAATTACTTCCATATGTTCAGGCTGTCTTGCCTTTTGAAAACCTAGACTAACTGTTCCTAAACTTTGTTAGGTTATAGACTACTTCACTCAGACAAAAGTCTTGATAGAGAGATGACCGTTCCAAACTGCCACTGCCAAATGATTCGGGGGTGAAAGGGAGGACTGTTGATTCTTTTAAATGAGGCGCTTGAGTCATATATGTACATTTATCGCTCCTGGATGTGGCCAGGCTGTACACACCAACAGAAAGACCTTCAAAATTTACTGAGGAACTTCATAGTTTACTAGAGATCTGAAGGCTACCCTCTGAGCATAACTCAGATTTATAAAATGACTTTACTTGTAGCTTTTGTATCTGTGATGTCTAAATTTGCAAACCCATTGCTGGTTTTCTTATGGGCAAATCTAGTTATTTGGGTTAACCACAGAATCCTTTGGTGAATCCACTGAATAAATGTGTTTATACACCCAAAAGACACTTTTCGGTAGTACGCTAAAAATTTTATGTTCCAGATTTAAAGCCTTATTTCAATACGTGATCTAACAGAGTGTGTAAACTTTATATCTGCTAGGTCTACTGGAAGAGATGCAAAGAAGGTGAGTAGAAATGTTTCATGGATCCAAGACCAGCAAAGTCAACTTTGGCTAAGAATACACTTCCACAAATGATCTCTTTTTTTTCCCCTTAATCCTTAATTTGATGGATTTATAAGATAGCTGCTCAGAGAAGGAAAGGACATAAACTATGGGAGGGCACTCTGTAAACCATAAATTGCCACATAAATAAAAATGTTACTATTTGATTAATTTACTAAATAATGATCATACCGTACCACATGGAAAATGTCTTCGATTGATCTCAGGTTATTAGATATTCACATTTACCCTGAGTAAACGTAGTGACTTACTACTACTACCTGATTTTCTTCCTGAATTCAGTAGCGAGTCACTATGTTTTCTGGAGGTATGAAAACTCATCTTTAAGGATTCACGTAAAGGCACATACGTGGATTTACGTACTGTCCTGACTTAAGCTGAACTGCAAAGAAGGAAAATTGCATCTTAAGTAATGTTCTATTTCAGTTGCTCACTTCCATGTTGATGTGTCTGTTGCTGTCCTTCCCTTCTATTCCCCAATTTAAATTGAACTGCTTTATGTCCTATCCCCTAGCTATTCCTGCTAGCTGACCTCAGAAACAATGCTGCTTTGAGTAACCAACTTGTTTTCACGTATTGTAATTCATGTATGTAACTTCCCCCTGACAATTTATTTGTCATTTAACAGGGACATTCTGGAACTAGAGGTTTACCTAGAGAGACGAATGACTCTCTTAATAGGAATTCCAAATATGGTGATCAACATCGGGGTAGGTATTTTCAGGTACAAGAGAATCCATGTGAAATCATATCACACATGTGGTCCCTTATATGGAGGAGCATCCGTGGAGCTCTCGCTTCTATGCCTGTCCCATTACAGAACTAGGATAGGGCTCTGGCTGGCAGGTCAGGAGATCTTAGCTCTAGAATCATGAACTCCAGGGATGAAAGACCATCTTGCCCAACTACTCGCCTGATGGATGATTGAATCGCCTGTATAACATCGCTATGAAATGATCTTCCATTCTCTCCTTGAACACCTCTAATTACAGGAGCTCACTCCCTTTGGAAGTTGTCTGCCTGTCTTAGAGCAACTCTGCCTGTTAAGAAACTTCCTATTTTATTTAACTGAATCTCTCTATAGCTTCCATTCATTGGTCCATTTCTACATTTTGGACCCAAACAGAACAAGCTTAAGGGATCTTCCCTCCAAACCATTTAAATAATACTAACAGTGCGGACAATAGCTACCATTTATACAGTACTTATTATGTGCTGGAAATTGCTTTAAGAACTTCATATATATTAATTCATTTAGTCCTCAAAACAGCACTACAAGAAAGAAATATCACTACTACCCCCATTATATAGACAAGGAAACTAACGTATAGAAATGTTAAGCAACTTTGCCAAGAGGACAAAGCGCGGTAGGCACTTTCAATTCAAACCTAGGCACTGTTGAACACCTCTGGCACCTCAGCAATGACTCACATGCCATGGCTTCACGTCCCTTTCCATCTTACTCATACTCCTCTGAGTGTGCCTCAGTGAGTCTACTGTCCTTTCGAAAGGGAGTACACAGAACTGACTGTGGTATCTAGATGTGGAAAATAGAGAACAAGCACTAGAAGACAGAGCAGGTCTATCAGTCCTCCTCATTTCAGGGACCATAAGTGCAGCCTCCGCTTGCATCAGCCTTGTTGTGGCCTCCTCCAGCTGATGGTTCATATAAAACTTACTACAGACTAAAACCCTCATCCCTGCTCTGCCTGCATGACTCTGTCTGTAACACAAGGTGACTGGAGTATATGATCTCCAAGGACTTTTCCAGTTCTAACCATCCAGGATCAAAAACATATTTCAAAGTTCAGTGAAGTTAAGGAATGCTGTGCCTGCAAATTCTGTATTAGGTTTTCTCGTTTGGCCCTTTTCCACAAAGGGTTTCTGTGACTTTGTCTTTCTGTGACAGGGCGCTTGGTTCCTGTGATGGGGGCATAGTCGGGGCTTCTAGAAGATCATTTACAATGGGGTCTTCCTTAAAATCTGAAAGATGACTCCGTACCTTCCCTTGCACCTGCTGCCCTGCCCCCCCTTCCCCAGCCCCCTCAGCCCCTCCCCCCGCTGCCAGCTCTCCGGGGGGGGGGGGCTGCGCTCACCTGTGTGTACGAACATGTGCTTGACGTAGTTCTGTTTGGCGGTGAAAGTCTTGTTGCAGAGAGTGCACTCATAAGGCTTTTTTTCGCCCTGCCCACTGGCTGTGCTGTGGCCGGCGGATGGGGCCAGGGGCTGTGGCGCTGGCAGCTGTGCAGTAAAGGTTGACAGGCCGGGCTGGGACACTGTCACAAACTGGGTCTGCTGGCCTGCCAAGGGCTGTGGCAGGCTGAAGAGGAAAGGCTTGGGGCCGCTGCCCGCGGGCTGGGTGGTGAAGAGGGCCGGCAGGTAGGTGTTGCCGGCTGTGCCAATGACCTGTGTGTTGCTGGTTAAGGTCAGAGGCATCCTCAAGTTGCTGGTGAGGGTTTCCGTCTGGCGTAAGTAGAGCTGGGTACTTGGCAGTGGCTGCCCGATGGATGTGTTGACCGCAGGCTGCTGCAGGGCGCTCTTGTCGGAGCTGTTGCTTACGGCGATCACCGTGCTGTCCAGCTCCACCTCGTTGCTTCTTTCCGGGGACGAGGCACCGGTCTCTAGCTGGTGCGGCTGCGGGGCGCCCTCAGCCGGGGCTTCCGCAGCCTGCTCAGGTTGGGCGGATTCGGCCTGGCCGTCCCGCGCCGCCCCAGGCCCGAACTGCTGCTCCACAGAGTCGGGTTCGGTGCCTATGGAGGAGCTGACGCCCGAGTCGAAGCTTTCGCCCTTGGGTTCACTCTCGGTGCCCTCGGCCTGGTCGGTGTCTTCCGTACACTCCTCGGACTCGTTGCGCTCCAGGATCTGCACCCTTTGCTGCCCGTAGTAGTCGTAGTCGTCCTCCATCTCCTGCTTGATGTGGATGTTGCCCACCAGGGTCTGGATGCGCACCGGCCGGGGCTGTTTGCGGCAGTGCGTGGTCTCGGGGGTGGTGGACAGGTATCGCTCCATCTGCTGTGAGCGCTCGTGGATGCGCGTGATCCAGCTGGGGTCTTCCATATGGTGGTCGCGGGGCAGGCCGAGCGCCGTCTCGTGGTGGCTGACCACCGCACCGCTGTAGAAGGAGCGCTCGCCGCTGCCGTTCTGCATGGAGCATGCATAGAGCGCCGAGTAGATCCTGTCCACGCTGTGCTGCGGGTGGCTCTGCAGGTAGCCCGATTCGGTGTCGCTGCTCTGGCCCGAGGTGCCCGACTCGGGAGTGCCCCGTGGCGTGTCCTGGCCCGAGTCCTGGATCCCCGGGAACACATCGCCCACGTTCTGCGACACGATGCGCGTGCACTCATCGATGACCGTTTTGATCTGCAGGATGCTGGCGGCCGTCAGGATCTGCAGGGCTTCCGACTGCGAGACGCGCAGCACGCCACTGTACATGAAGTCAATGAGCTTTTGCACCGACTGCACCGACACCACGGACGGGATCTCAATGTCGCTGTAGCCCAGCAGCAGCTTGTCCTGGAAGAAGGGGCTGCCGGCTGCCAGCACGCAGCGGTGTGCGCGCAGCATGCTCCCGTGGATGCGCACCGTCACGTCACAGAAGTGGCCACGGTTGCGCTGCTCGTTGAGGGTCTCGAGCACGGAATTGCTGAAGTTGTGAAGGTTGATGCTGTGAATGCGCTCGGTCATCCCCTTGCAACTGATGTCACCTGCACGGCAAGAGAGACACAAGACAGGGCGTGGGTCAGAGCTAGCTGACTGCATCCCTAAAATCTAGGCCTCAGGTGGGCAATGCTCATGGGCCCTAGAATCATTCCCCCCACCGCCGCCTTACAGACACAAGCAGGCTCTGTGGCTTTGCACAAGGGTCAACTTGTGGGTGTGATGTCCTATGGGAACAAGGCCTTGAATTTTGTTCCAGCAGTGCTCCAGCTATTTTGGTGTATTGAATCCATTTTAACCCCGTGGACCTTCAGCCAGGGTTGTCAGTTGAAGCAGGGCAGCCTAAAACACAGATGGGTCATTGCCTGCTATACTACAACTTCAGCAAAGAGGGACTGAAAGGCAAATGCAAGACTTGTTCTCATGAAACTCTGCCTCCACTTTAGGCTTAAGCAGGCCCTTTAAGAAAGCTTACATTTTCCTTAACTTATCAAAATTTCTTACTTTATTCATAGACAGCAAAAATACTTACAGTTAAATTCCTTTCCTATTAATGTATATGGCACATTCCCCAAAGCCATACGAGGTATGCAAAAATTCTTGGAAAATTCAACCCAGTCTAAGATATCCACTCAACAGCTGCCACCATGTTTTCCAGTTGAGGGACAGGCTCTAGAATGCAATCTGCTGGCTAAAGGGGCACTTGCCCACTGCTTTCTGTATCTACGCATTTTTCTCATCATCTCTCACAACCTGTTTGAGTACTTTCTAGGGTGGCTGTCTGTGATGTGGTGGTTGTCTGAATTTTCTGAGGCTTACTGAAGAAGAAATGTTAAACAGGTCAAAGATGGCAGTGTTGACCTGGGAGACTGGAGTACACTAGGTGACCACAGTTGCCATTCAAACTGGGCACTTTTAAGAGTGAAAGGGAGCACTGTTGATAATTAGGTCAGGACAGCAGGAGTAAACCCTGAGTGGGATGTACGATCACCCGGAAATTGGGTGCTCTCTGTGCTTGATAGAGGGAGGTATCAAACAGCTCCCAGTAGGAAGGCAGCAGTCAGCTACGTAGAGGATGTGGATAGCCTGACCTATTGCCACCCATATATCCCAGGCTGTGCAGGCAAGGGATAATATTGGTAACATCTAGACCCCAGATTGAGAAGGATAACAGGTGTCTATAACACTGAGTTTTAGGGCTTTCCTATTTTTCTACTTTACCTCTCTAAAGAATCCCTCTCTCCAAACCATTCTTCAGATTCCCCATTCTTGCCTTCACAACTGAACGATCAGCTTGAGGGAGGCCAAGTAAGTAGGCTTTCAAAACCAGGTGACCCAAGTATGGATTGTTGGCTGTGACCCAGATCCTTATATCTTGTTAGAAGTAACCCAGAGGTAATGGCCTACACACAGAGGAATGTCCACCTCCTCACTTTCTTTCTCTTCTGTCCTAGGAGAGAGGGCCAGCTCAGGGAAGTCTGAGCTCAACTAGATTTTCTACCTTGCTACGCCCTACCTCCTCATGCTGTCTGAGTTCAGTGGATATGACCTCATTCTTATATACTAATTCATTTCCTTTGCTCTCAACCTCTTTGCTCTCAGCCTCACATATATCCACTTAACTTAGTAAATGCCTATGGGCTCTATGTTCTCTTTCAGTGATATGATTTGTGCAAATCTTTACATAAGAGAATTCCTTCTCATTCTGACTTCCATTAGGTCTGTTAGGTGCCTAAAATATTTCATTAGGCTACTGTTTCTATTTTTTTTTCTTTTATATAAAACAAATTGTCTTTGTCAGGGTAAGGAATCATGATGAATCCTCTATAGCTGTGTTAATACAAAACATGGCACCAGAGGAAGGGCCCAATAACCTAGGAAGGAAAATTCAGGAAATCAGTCAACAGACCAAATTCCAACATCTTGCTGAGTCCCTGATGTATGTGTACTGCGATAATAACAAGAGCAAACACTTTTTCAAGAGCTTACTATGTGTCAAGTTCTAACTACTTTATGTATATTATTTCATTGAATCCTCACAACAACCCTATGATGTCGGTAGTATTATTATCCCCATACCTCAGATGAGGAAACTGAGGCCACAGAAATTAGGAAATCCACTCAAGGCCATGTAGGCAATTGGTGGTTGAGCTGGCATTTGAACCCAGGCAGTTCACACTCTTATCTGCTTCACTGTACTGCATTCTTTGCCCCTGAATGAAGTCTGGCCCTTAGGTGTCCACTGTCTGCTGTAAAGCTGTGTGAAAAGGTTTTTCCAGTATGCTCTCCAGCTACTTCTATACCTATCCATAAATTAGTATGATGTTCATGTTTCTAGGCCTTGGGACTTCAACATAGCCTCAGTCATCTAGTAAAGAACACTTTTTTTTTTTTTTATGAACACTTTTTTGAAGTTTATAAATGGAACAGTGCAAGAGATAAAAGTGAGGCCTGGCACTAAAATGTAGAGTTTTCTATATACAGTTTTACTCTCACCAAGATCTCCATCATTTAAGTAAAATGGTAAGTACTAAAACTGGTTGAGTCTCTGATAAAATCACCATCTCTGAGTAGGATGGGCTTATTAAAAAAATTTTTCCACACAGGTGAAAACACTCTTGAAACACACAATTGCTCATAACACCACTTGCAGTTATATCACTAGAGTTATCATATATCACAAAGAGTTGTCTTCTTTCTGATAATTCTGGGAAGAAGCTCATCACAATTATCATAATAGTTAATAACCATGTAGCGTTTTACAGTGTACAAGCTCTTTCACATGTATCGTCTCATTTACTCCTTATAGCAATCCTATATGTTTTCAGGACAGGTCCTATTATTACTATTTGATGTAAGAGGAAGTCGAGGCTTTCAAAGTATCTAAATGACTTGCCCAATGTTTTACACAGCTAGTAAGTGGCAGGGGTGGGATTAGAACCCATGCCCCTTGATACTCTTTTTATCACATGATACTGGATTGCTGATGAATGAAACTTGGATTGCCCAAAGACTGAGGGCCATCCTAATTCTCAGGACGTAGAAGAAAAGATAAAGACACTGAAAGTGATGATGGAGGTTGCTTTAGAGTTGGAAATGGTCAACAACAAGAGCTATCATTACATTACACATATTCACACACACACACACACACACACACACACACACACACACACACACAGAGTCTCAAGAAGAAAATTCAAACTGCTTGTTGGATTGAACTGGTCAATTCTATCTAAATAATCAGGTAACCCTATGGAGATAATCACAACAAAAAGTGCTAAATATTCTGAGTTCTGGTTATTGCAGTAATGTTGTTACCAACTTCATTAGAAATCACAGAGACAAACTCAAACCTGCACACATATACAACTTGACCTGACTAGCCTAGCTGGATTTTTGTAGACACAATTTTTAAATGTTTCTCCGAGAGCACTGGTCCTGTACTGCAGTGAGCAGCCGTGAAAGGCTGAATCGTTTTGCTGATATGTGTACAGATGTGATGGGGGACCCTGCCGGTCCATTCAAGCATGCCTCGTCCCTCCAGCACACAATGCTGAAGCAAGTCCTTTCCCAGGCTTTCTTTCATTTTTAACACTAACACAGTGGGAAAAAGTTTCTGCCACGGCAAGGCAATGTCCAGGCTTTTGTGAAACAGGTCCTTTTCATCCAGTGGGCATTAATGTATAGATTCCAACGGAATAAATCTGAAATACTCTACTGTAGAAGATTTGTTCCCCATTGAAAACAAACCTTGATTAGATGGTTATTCAGAGACTGTATAGGAAGGAATGGTGTGAAAATGTTAACTCCATTCTTTCTTAGATTGGCACTGAATAGGCAATTGGGCTATTCAAAAAAAAAAAAAAAAAAACAACAAAAACAAAAAA
>NW_020185333.1:1053385-1057411 GCF_003031525.2 Neophocaena asiaeorientalis asiaeorientalis | reverse complement strand
AAAAAAAAAAAAAAAAAAAAAAACAAAAACAAAAAAAACCCCTCATCTACAAAACCATACAACTTTACAAAGATTTTGTGTGTCTGGGGATGCCACGTTACCCTCCCCTCCCAAAAAAACCCCACAGTGGTGTGAACAAAGAACTGATGGGGCAAAATGAAAAAAGTGATAAAAATAGTTCTCTGTGTGTTTTAAAATAGTAACCTAACTTCTCTCCACTAGAGTAAAAATGTAGAGTCAGCCTGTGATGGCATTCACTAGAACACACAAGGAATTCTACTCTTGAAAGTGATCATGTATTCTAAGTGATCGTGTTCTGTGAGTGAGCACAGTATGGATGAGGCTGAGGCAGGAGTGAGTACTGGAGGCGTATTCTGCTTGTGGTGAAATAGCTGACGCAGGGCCTGGCTCTCTGTGCCGTAGGAACCCAGGCCCTGCCTGTCCCTGAAACGGCGGGTGTCCAGGGATAGGACTTAGCATGAGAATAAAAAAGCTGCCTGTGCACAAGGGAAAAGGAACAAGAAAGGAAACAGCAGGCAACACAATCTCTTTTAATTAGGTGTGAAATCCAGTCCTTTCTCAGCCCGGATATATAAAATGAGACTAGTGCAAGGGTGAGGTGTTGTAGAGGGAGATGGGAATTGGAAGTCTCTGTGGCTTGGAAAGAAACACCAGCTCTCAAATTAAAACCAAGATGAATTTTGGTCAAGTCACGAAGTCAAATGTCAGGGCTGAATAGCCCTTGAGCTTTCAATCTGGGCCACCAGGCTCACGTGCGCTAAGTGGGTCAGCACATGAAATAGTGCCAGGTGGCCAGGCCTCCACAAGCCAGCCTCTTATCACACCCTCTCCCAGATTGTGCTTTGATAGCATGCTGAAGTTGCTCTTTCCTATATCAGGTGATTAGTGATGATGTTAAACTCTCACATTTTGGTGCTACCTACCAAGCTGGTCCCACTGGGAGAGAGCCAGTTCTTGCTGGAGAAAGCTGGGATGCATGTGGCAACTCAGGCCTCTTCCTCCCCAAATCGACATCTGTTGCCCTGCCAGGGGCAAGACCTCAGTCATGTATATACTTCACCTATGTGTCGAGGGGATACCTGCTGAGCCTCTGCACCACAGGAGGTTAGGGGTTGCTTGCTCACAGGTTCTACCATCTACAGCACATGGTCCTGCATGTCCCTACCCCCTCATTCTATCTTACTGGCATCTCCACAGTCTTTGGAGGGTGGCTCAGGGGAAATCACTTATGCAAGTGAAAGGTGGTAGGCAGACCAAGACCTCTTTCTCCTACTGTGGCTCCATACACCTAGCATATCCCAGCTCTCATTGCCCCTGCAGGCGAACTACGGGAAGGTCATCAGCTTACAACAAGGAGAGGTGCGCTGCTTTACTTCTCCATTCCTGGTGATAAGGGGGATGCTTTGGGCCATCTCCCAACGAGAGTTCTCCCTTACCTTCCAGGTTGTCTTAAGCCTGCGCTACAGGAACCATTAGCGATTTCATCATTTTCTTTTTTTTTTTTTAATCATCAGTAAAAGAATTCTTCTCCTAAAACATAAATCAATTCTTCAACTTTCAGAAATTTAACTTTCAAACGTATTTTCAGGAATACACGACCAATGAAAATTGGGAGCACCCTGTATGTACTTTTATAGTCACTGCTTATTATTTCAGGTAGACAGAGATATTAAAATTACTAACGCTTTTCTATTAAGGATCTCAATATTATGGTTGGGTATGTCTTTTATATTACTTGAATTTTCATTCATATATGTAATTCATACATTTAATGAACTTTCATCCATTCTGGAGCACATTTTAAGTATTTAAAGGTCCTTAAGAAGCATATGTAGTGGTATCTATCTATCTATATCTATCTATCTATCTATCTATATCTATATATATACAATACAGTACTACTCAGACATAAAAAAGAAGAAAATTTCGCCATTTGCAGTAACGTGGATGGACTTGGAGGGCATTATGTTAAGTGAAATAAGTCAGACAGAGAAAGATAAATATAGTATGATATCACTTATATGTGGAATCTAAAAAATACAACAAGCTAGTGAATGTAACAGAAAAGAAGCAGATTTACAGATATAGAGAACAAACTACTGGTTACCAGTGCGGGGGAGGGGCAATGTAGGGTGTGGGGGAGTGGAAAGTACAAACTATTGGGTGTAAGATAGGCTCAAGGATGTATTGTACAACACAGGGAATATAGCCAGTATTTTGTAATAACTGTAAATGGAAAGCAACTTTTAAATATTTTATAAAAAATTATTTCAAAATGTGTATTACATATATGTATTTCATATACTTATATAATTGTAAACTCAATAAAGGGACCAGTGTCAGCATTATAGTTGTATGAATAAATGAGTTTTGTGACAAATAAACATTAAAATTTTACTTGAAAGAGTAAAAAAAATATTAGGCCACATCTTAGCAACTATATAGGGCCTATGGTATGCTTTTCTATGTAAAATTTATCCTCGACCTCATTCAATTCCTTATTTTACTTCTACTCTGATTTCTTTTTTATAGCTATAGATACATATATTTTCCTATTTATTAATGTATTGAATATTCTTTCAAGCCAACTTAAATCCTTTTAGCTATGAGGTGAGGATATTATCAAACAATTAATCAACAAATAATTGTACATCAACTTTATGGAACCAATTCTAAACATAAGTTAACACTTCATTTTGGGGTATTATCAAGCCCCATACTTTATGAATTTATATACTTTGAGCATCTGATTCCAGTGGACTAAAACACTGAAAGTTCAAGCACCTTTACTCTCTTACAGTACAGCTTGTGAAACGTAAGTTTTAAGGCTGTGAACAAAGGCATTGGATAGCTATAATCCTAGACGACATTCTGAAAGACACCTATGCCCTCATTCCAAAGCTGAAATGAAATGGCTTCTTCTTGAAGACGGAGGACCTGCTGGGACTAAGGAGAAAAATCAATGAAATCTGAGGTTGATGCCTTTAAATCCTCTTATATTGTAAACCTTTTGAGACACCTTTTAGGAGTTTGATTTTTTTTTTTCCTAAAGCTCTTTCCTTACAAATTTAGCTGCTGCCCTATTGTAACCTTTTCCTTTGTTCACTAAATCTAGGGAACAAAAACACAAAGATACTGCATCTGTGGGTGGGATAAAAAAATGAACAAAATGATCTACTTAAATTCACAAAGGATGCAGTTTGAACTTGCTTTGGATAGGCCTTAAAGAAGGGCCCATATATTCAAATGCACAGTTAATAAATTAGGTCCTTTATTTTTCTTGAGAAGAAACTATACACTTAAACAGTGTTTATATAAAAACAAGCATCTTTTTGGGCTTCCCTGGTAGCACAGTGGTTAAGAATCCCCCTGCCAATGCAGGGGACACAGGTTCGAGCCCTGGTCCGGGAAGATCCCACGTGCTGCAGAGCAACTAAGCCTGTGAGCCACCACTACTGAGCCTGTGCTCTAGAGCCCGTGAGCCACAACTACGGAAGCCCATGTGCCTGGAGCCCGTGCTCCGCAACAAGAGAAGCCACTGCAATGAGAAGCCTGCACACTGCAAAGAAGAGTAGCCCCCGCTCGCCACAACTAGGGAAAGTCCACACGCAGCAACAAAGACCCTATGCAGCCAAAAAAAAAAAAAAAAACCCAACCAAACAAAAAAAAAACAAGCATCTTTTTACTTACTAACCTGTTCACCTTTTTGATCTCTGCATCATCATATACTTATTTTTTAAAGGAAAAACAAAATTTTAACTTCAGTGAGTTCAAAGATCCAGCATAACTCCCAGGAATGGCATTCTTTTGGAAAATATCATCAACTGGTGATGAAGTATAGTTAGGTAAGAAATTAGGGCTTCCCTGGTGGCGCAGTGGTTGAGAGTCCGCCTGCCGATGCAGGGGACATGGGTTCGTGCCCTGGTCTGGGAAGATCCCACATACCGCGGAGCGGCTGGGCCCATGAGCCATGGCTGCTGAGCCAGCGCGTCCGGAGCCTGTGCT
>NW_020185333.1:1042148-1053329 GCF_003031525.2 Neophocaena asiaeorientalis asiaeorientalis | reverse complement strand
CGGGTTCGTGCCCCGGTCCGGGAAGATCCGACATGCCGCAGAGCGGCTGGGCCCATGAGCCATGGCCGCTGAACCAGCGCGTCCGGAGCCTGTGCTCCGCAACGGGAGAGGCCACAACAGTAAGAGGCCCGCGTACCGCAAAAAAAAAAAAAAAATTAATTTTTTGACCTTGGGAAAACTTTTGTCTGAACTTCAAGAGAAGTTCAAGAGAAAACAGAACCCTATAGTGTCATTTTAAAAAAGCTTTTTGACTAATCATGGAGCTTCCCAATTCACAGAACCTCCTCTGTAGCTTACTGTTCTGAAACTGCTTTTGAAGCATATCTTCAGATTCATGCTCAAATGATCTCTTTGCTTGTGTCTCCCTGGAAAAAAAATAAGTTGCTTCCATTGTGACAGCTGGTTTTTAAGCATAGCTGTTTGTTGGTAGGAGGGGCCTAAACTCTTTCTCTATAGAAAGTGTGGACTTGAGCCATGATAGACTGTAGATTCCTACTGAGGAATGAAGGCCTTCTATCTCAAAGTAACAAGGAAAAGCCAAGGAAAAAGGTAAATTTGTTTTGCTGGATGACTGGTTAAGATAGAAGCACAGAGGTGATTTGATGTGGGCCAGTTTAAGAAAGTAGCAGAAACTACATCTCAACAGCCCACCTAGGGTGATCCATTATAGAAGCAGGCACAGGATTTCCTTAAGAAAAAATAAGATGTAAGTTCCTTTTTGGCTCATGCCGAGATGAAGAAGAGTCTAAATAATTGTCAGAACTTAAAAACTTGGGAAGCACTGGTAAGTAAATGAAGTGGAAGGCATACTTTGTAATTATTCTCATTAGGAGTAAGGTATTGTATTTTTATTTTATTTTTAGTATATTCTTGATGTATTCTCTTATATAATATTTTATTATATTATTTACATATTACAGGAAAAAAGATATTAAGCTGTAAGAGTCTTCTATTGCTATAGGTAACATTCTAATTATCTTGACTTACTTCACCGATTTGATCTTATTTTCTCAATTTTCCCCAAATAAAATCTCTGCATTAATCTAAGAAGTTGGACATTTTGCCATCTCTTGATGTATTGCATTCATTCTTAGTTCTCTTCTCCTGCTGAATTTGTCCTGAGTTCTGAGATTCTTGTGCTTTCTCTACTTTACCAAATCTTATGTACCATTTGAGAACCCTATTCAAAGTTCTTCCTTCTCTGTGGAGCCTTCTTTGATTACTGAACTCCATCCTGAGTTTTCTCTTTAACTAGTTCCCACTGATGGGTGAGGTAGTAAACGGAAACATTAATTTCTGGTTTTCCCCCATGGAATTAGAAGACTTTCATAATAATAAGGCGATTGAGAAAGACCAAACCTTCCATACCGTTCTGGGCTCCCTTACTCCAAGGACCTGTGACTTTAGAGCCCAAATCAGAAGTTAAGCCCTAAAAACAAAGGCCCAAGACAGAAGGCTTTGTTTTTTTGAATCTAGGTCCTCTATGGGGAATTAAGCTGGGCCCTTTCTGGGTGAGGAGGGGGACACGGGTGCTTTGGAGTTAGACTGAGGTGGCCTGACAGAGGAGAAAAAGAATCAACTTCTCCTCAAATGAGAAAGGTGCCAAGGTTTGAGGTCTCTGCCTGTACACGACTCCGGCTGGGGTGATTGCTTGGCACACTTTTGGAGGCTGGACATAAAAAGACACCCAGTTGAGAGGAACAGTGATGCTCTTGGGCTCAGCCCTTGCTCAACAGAGAGGACCATTGTGAAGTGTGTGTCTAAACCCAACTAACACAGTAGTACCAGGCAGTCAGATGTACCAGCCAAAATGGCATCTTTGTCAGGTAGACAAGTAATGTTGATGATGAAGACCATTAAAGACTAAGGATCTGACTGATCCCTAGATTTTATGAGTCTTGTATAAGTCTAGGGAGGGGAAGGGAGCCCTAAAACTTGACAAAATTTCTTGCTAACTTAGTGATAGAGGCCTTGGGTTTAATTTTCTATAGAGAAATAAGGAAATGTTTCTTGTACCTGAATGTTGTAGGATAGGTCTGAACTTTCTAACAGTCCTTAACAGTATATTATTGGTTATTGTGCCTTTCCATTTTTCTGCATTTGTGCCCACCTCATCTCTATAAGAAGACTCCCAGCTTCCCGAAGGCTAGCACCTTGCCTTGTTATAAGTACAACTACCATCACAAATGATCAGATCCCTCACACTGCCCAGCACACTTCTTTCCACTGAGGGGGTCTTGTCTGAGGGCTTACTTGCTCAGCTCTCCACCACACATCACAAACATGCTAACAACAAGTAGGCACCCTGTGGCCCCTGAGGGTGCACCTTTCCTCTGAGCTATGTCTGCATGATGTAATCCCAGGGATCTTTGTGCCCCTGCAGTTCTGGGTAATGCTCTTCACCCTGTCCTTTATCACCGTACCTCCTCTCATCAGGGAAGTTCAGTGCTCAGTATGAATTCAAGGTCTAAGGCAATTGGTTTTTTTATGTGTTCACTGCATTTCCCACAATCTGTGCTCCTTCATTTGTGATTCCTGACACATGCCATACTGTTCTATCTCTTTGGTTCCACTTCCCCCAAGAGACAGCTCATTGGGTCCTCCTGTCATCAGAAAATTCAGTGGAATCTTGCCACTCAAAGTGAGAAGAGACAGCCAATCTGTGATGTGATATAAAAGTGATCAGGCCAAACTCCAGGCACTCTTGCCTAACTTAGTGAAGGTAAACTGCTCGGTAACAGATGTTACAGAGATTGTCTATCAATCAGCTTTGATAATGGGTATTTATATTTGCATAAACAGTGTCAGGGATTGTTTAGAATATTTTCACTTGCTGGCCACTGGGTGTCCTCATTTACAAAGTAAATATGCAATATTTAGCGTGGGTCACCAGAGATGATAAAAAGACACTAGTTTTCTCTTTGGCCTTTCACATACCGGATATAAATTTATTGCTGAACTCACAACCAGGTCACATATTAGTACTATTTAAAAAGGTTCAGGTCAACTGTTAAAGTTTATAATCAAAAGTAACTTCTGCAGATTCCAGGCATGAATTTACAAGGCTGCTTCCTCAGTCAGGGGGACTGTGATCCAGCTATTAGAACGAACGCGTACTCATTTGAAAATTGGCATGGGACTCCGGCTATCTGCCGAGAGAGTCAGGAGAGAGGGGCAGAGATGGTCTTAATTTATTCTTGAAAGAAAAGAGAACACCAAATATCTCCATGGGATATTTGTTAAATTCTGTTTTTATTTCAACTTTTCTGAAAACCAATTAAAAATAATAATGAGAAATAAAATATGTCCCTTGCTTGGGAAACCTGAAATAATGTGAAAAATAGTACAATAAGCTGTGTCATATAATGGTTATCAATCATTTCATATTTAAAGACAAAGAATTAAGTTATTCCTTTGTGGACCAATTATCCCACGTGTAAAAGAAAGAAGCTTGTGCTTCACAAGGATGCTATAGGACAAATAAAATAGAATCTGAAAGCCTATAGGGTTCCTAAGAAGAGAAACAGTATACAAGATAGATTTAAGGCATTACTAATCTTCTAATTATGGGTGAGTCACAGTTGTGTGACTTGTTTGTGATGGCAGACAGGAGTCAAGGCCAGAGCTCACGCAGCAACAAATGTTTACTGTTTCGACCACACCAAGGCACTGCGTGTGACATACTTCTGGGCAATCACTTTGTGTTCCCTAAAGTGATTTTTGCATGCTTGGGATTATCAATGTTTTTAAATTTATATTACATATATCTCTGATGAGATTATTTCCTTGCATGGCCAAAAGGATTTGTTTCCTCACCTTGCAAATTCTCAAACTTGAGATAGAGAACTACTACTGAATATATAACAATACTTGCCTTCAACTAGCTAACCTTTTTCAAAAGCAAAGTTAACTGTAATTTTTTTTCACTAGTGTATATCCCCAGATTAATAATTATTTGCTGGCATGTCATTTCAGTATATAAATTAGCAATATGATTCTGTGCCATAACCAACAATTTATACAGATAATATCAGGGAAACTAGGAAGATCTGACAGCTAGTCACTGCCTTGCAGAGATGTTCTCTGGTCTTACTTGGCTTTGCTTAACAGCCTTTACTGCTTTTAAAGGACCACCCACCCATGCCTCTAGTACAGCCATCTGTAACTCTTAATCGACTGTTTAAATCTGCAACAGTGCACAACAGCCAGGTCACTTTCACCCTGAGATTTTACTAAAGGATCGCCAGGTATTCAGAGCGTATGGAGAAATGTCTCATTTCTTCTAAGATCCTTAAATTCCTGGGATCTATAGCATTTTCTAGCCCTTTAATTAGCAGATTCATTTCTGAACTACTGTAACCCTAAGACACATATCTGCAGAGCCCTCCTGATTGTGTTTTAAGCTACGCCTTTCTCCTTTCAGTCTCCTCAGTTTGCTCCTTTAATTTCACTTTGAGTACTTCTCGAGGCTCGGTGACTGAGCTCCACACAGCGCAGGTCTTATCTGATGTGCCGGCGCCTGGTGTGGTCTAAGACACACTGGCGTTTTGTTCTTGAAGTATGGGACTGATGTTCTGAAACCTAGACTCCAACGCAAAGGAGATCATTAGCCCGTTTTGAGTGTCTCTCTTCTTCCCGCCTGGTCTCCTCCTACCCTCCTGGATACTTCCTTAGTC
This sequence comes from Neophocaena asiaeorientalis asiaeorientalis, assembly GCF_003031525.2. Classification (NCBI taxonomy): domain Eukaryota; kingdom Metazoa; phylum Chordata; class Mammalia; order Artiodactyla; family Phocoenidae; genus Neophocaena; species Neophocaena asiaeorientalis. The sequence goes on along the minus strand of NW_020185333.1, from coordinate 1,048,653 downwards.
CTGTGCACTGGCAGCAGATGGCAACCATATTCCAAGGCTGAGTATGTACAAAACCGTGCTATGAAGAACAGAGTGGCTTCAAAGTTAGCTTTCTATTCAAGTGGGCTGGCGGGGACTTCTGGAGGCGTGAACTCATCTCTCATTCATTTAATCCTCCATGTATTCATCCAGGAATTTGTTTTTTGACACATCTTCCTACTGTCCAGCTAGTGAAGGGAGAGTGGGTGGGAAGTCCTCTCTGGAAGGCCCTTCCAGCATGAGGGCCCCAGGATTCTACGCCAACTTCTTGTTTCCCTGGGCCAGTTCTGCCTGCTGCAGATCACATCAAGCCCTTCCCGTGAGGGGGGCTTGGGAGCACTGCGTGTGGAGTGGATTTCTCAAGAACTGTCTCCTTGCTAGACTGACAGTCACACGCTGTACTTCCTAGGCAAAGCTTTTTCACCTGGGAAAAGGGTGAAGCAAGGCGGAGGCTGTGGGGTTGCAGAAACCTCTGCAGGATGGCACAGTAATGGGCAGTGGGAGTGGGAAAACCTTTCCTTTTTGTTGTTTCAAGGTTTGCTGGAGCTTTCCCCTAATCATCTGTTTGAGCATCTTGAAAATAAGTGTCTATTTTCATGATATCTATCAAAAACAGGCACCAGATTATCTTACAAAGTCGACCTTAACCCTGCCATATTGCTACTAGAATCAAAACATGTAGCAGCCTACATCCAACAGAAAGGGATTCTCTTTTCCCAGCATAAAAACCAGAGGGTATCTGTGATACACTTTGTTTTGTAGGTCTGCTGAATGAAAACAATTAGGTAAAAAATCAGTAACTCTATTTTTCCAAACTGGAGCGATGCTCACAGACACACTATGCTCTCGCTTTTGCTCAGTTCTCCCTACCACATTCACTCATTTATTCATTCAATAAATATTCGCTGAGCACCTACTATGGCTAAGCACTTCTCTGCTAGGTGCTAAGAATTCAGCAGTGAACAAGATAGAGTTTATGCCCTTACAAATTCTTCCACCTGGCCAAAATAAGCATTTAATAATTTAACTGCTAGAATATTCCTCGAGGAACAGGAATAATTAATTTGTCTTACCTAGTATTTCTTCTGACTCTTTCTCAAACATGTTTCTTGAAGGTCCAGACTCCTTTAACCAAGAAGTTCTGTCTTAAAACTCTCTCTATTGTTATATTCATTCCTTTCTTGGCTACAATGTTGAGAGTTCAGATTGCAACTGCTACATTTTTTTTTTTTTTTGGTGGGATTGCAACCCTGAGGATCCTTACTTTTCAAGCTACACGTATATTTTCTCTGTAAATATTGTTATCATCTAATTTGTGTCTTTGGATTCTGCTGATTAGCCATCGACATGTGATTTACGAAATACAGCATATGAGATGTAGAAATCATAACTCAGTGAGTTATTATTTTAAAGCTCTGACTTGGGATTTCTACGGACTTGCACACAATCTAGTTAAGCACTTGATCTGCGACTATTACTAAAAGCCTTATAGCTCAAGTTCCATACCCGTGTGTCTCTGGAATTCTATACTCAGCAGCAAAAGTGCTCCAGAGTTGAAAGAAGCAAATGTCTGAAATTATCTACAAGCATTACCCCGAACTATGTAGGCACCACAGGACAGGAAAGGCTCACTAGGTACAATCAGGCAACAGGTCTTACTGAATTTCTTAAGATTATGTTTTTTTGCCAACTACTGTGAACTGCTTCAGAATGGAAGAAGGTAAGTGAGCTGAGTGATTAAAAGAATCCTCCTCGGCAGTGAAACACATTTACCCTTGCAACTTTACTTCTATTTTGATTTATCTCAAAACACTCTGAAGCCACCAGGCAGACTGTCTTTCAAAACAGGTAAAAGATGCATTTCTCTAGTTGTAAGTGCGTCATTTTGGAAGGGGCTGTCTGATGTGGCAGAACAGCAGTTTGCCCATTCTCAGGACCTGATGTTTTGGCCTCTTCAGGTATCAGGGCTGGAAGGTGGACAGCGAGAGGACGCCTAAGGGTGCACAATAGAGGCACGCACAGGTTCCACAATGCATTCTGAGGTCGGACAGTAGACAAATCCACTCTCCGTAATCTGAAAATCTCTCATTGATTAGAATGTACTTGAGACAAAAAGGAACTTAATAGGTTAATACTATACTGTAATGTAAATAATACCCTAAGCCTTCCCTAGACCAAGAAGAAAACATTCCGAAAGTTTCTTTTTTTTTTTTTTTAACTTCTCGGAACCACAGTTTCCTTATCTGTAAAATGGGGTGTTTTGTAAGAATGATATGATGTATTTGACAAAAAGTAGATACTTAGTAGTATTAGTTCTCTTCCAATGTTAGAAAACACAAGAAAAATGGGGAAATAAAAGAAGGCAAAAAGATGATGGAGAGGCTTCCCTGTCTGCCCAGGTCTGAATCCAAGAACAGACAAGGAGAAGGGCATTGGCCATTTCCTGAAGTGAAGAACAGACCCTCCTACAGATCTACGGCTTCTGTCTCAGTCATTCTCAGGGGGAGGGATGGAGCACCTGCTACAACCTTCATTTATGTCGCATCAATTTTAGTTCATATTTACTTAATAATTTAAAACCCTTAAACTATAGCTAATGCTCAGATTTGCTGAGTGCTGTCTGTCTGGTCTGTTTTAGGGGCTTTCCATATAGCATTCCTTCTAACCCTTATAATAATGCTATGAGATAGATACTATTTGCATTCTCATCATGCACTCGAGGACATGGAAACAAAGGGAGGTTAAGTAGAGGCACATAAACTGCATGCACAGGCTGAAGTTCACATGAAAAAGGGCAAACAACCAGACCAAGGGGTAAGAAAACATTTTCAGAGCAACACATGGTCCGAATCTTAGTCCATTATCAACATGTTCAGGAAATAGCTTTCGACGTCTGTTAGCATACCTGTCCCTGCCCTGCGGGCACACTGAGAACCTGAAAGAGCTTCAGGAGTCAGTCCACATCGGACTTTCCCTCCTTTGCTTCTTGGTTTACTCTTGGGGGCCAGGTTTGAGGATGTAGATTCTGACTGGGATTTGTCCTGGGGAAGTGGCTCCTTCCTTCTTTTAGTTCTCTGACCCCAATCTAAGCAAAGTTATACACTCGTGTCCAAGAAGAGCCCGCACATCGGCATGCGTCCGCGTGTGCCTATCTTCTTAGGAAGTTCATAGACTCTGAGAGGGAGGCCCAGTCACGGTGCCAGTGGAGTTTAAGGCCTCCAGCTCAGGAATTCCTCCTCTGGAGGGAGGGGTTACACTCTGCTTAAAGTCTCTGCCTGTGCCACTATGCAAGGACACCATGTCTGCTGGGTAGTGCCACTCAGCATGTCAGCCAAGGATTATGAGGTTGCTTCAGAAGCCTAGGATCCAATCACTCCTCTGGGACCTAATGTCAGGAATAAAATGGAACAGGCTACATTTAGTGGGGCGTTCTTAAAATTGGAAAAAAATATTCAGGCCTGCCTGGAGAGACCTACAATATTTCCCTGAAAAAAAAGATATATTCCTTTTCCATGGGGTTAACTTCTCATGGTTGAAGTTCAGAATTTGCATGTGCATTTTCCATGAGACATGGGATTACACTCTGTAGCTCAAATTTATATACACCTTTCTTTCATTAACTCCTTTATATCCAAGTACCGGTTGAGATATAAGGTAAAGAGACAATAAGTGATTATACAGGAAAGGAAATCATTACAGCAGAAAACTGAATGACAAAGTTAATTTAGTTACCACTTCTTGAAATTCTTCACGTGGTGTTCACCAAGCTTTCTTAAAAATTATGCATGCCCTCATCTAATACTGTGTGAGATCTTGGCATAAAATGGATAACACGAACCTAGCTAAAACCACTGAGGATAAATGAGTCGGAGGAAATTCTTTTTTGGAGTTGGAGAGGAAAGGAAAACCTCCTCAAGGTCCATTTTGACGTCAACTATGAATTCATTGTTCCCTGTGAAATTATAAAAACTCGTATTCAAAATTCCTCCATGTGGTTGTTCGTATAATTTCTAGTAGTGAGAAAATAATTTTCTTATTTAGTTTTACAGTAATTTAATAGCAGAGCAAAATAACATTTCATTTAGTTGGTTCCAGAGCACCACCCTGAAGTAGGAGTAATTGCAGATACTGTGTATCCAGGGGACTGTGGCCTTAGGGATGTGTTTAACCATCAAGGAGAACAATACAGACTAAATAAACAAGTTAAAAATGCCCCATAAATAATGAACTTGATGTCTTGTGACAATGCAGGAGTACATGAGAACAACATATAGGCTTGTTATTAGCAACTACTTGAATTGGATCTATCATGAAAGAAAGTCACAGAATGTGGCATTTTAAAAAAAATGGATTATGCTTTGAAATAACTTGTTTTAAAATTTTTTAGAAAAGTTAAAGGCTCAAAGTCTGTAATATCTGTCCTCTACCTAATGCTCAGAGATTACTGAGGGTTAGTGAACATTTGTGAAGTCATCCGAAGAGGATGTAACAATTTTTGCAAGACACTGGTTCTTATTAGCTACAGGGAAGAGAAACCAATGTCGGGAAGAAGTACAGAAAGAACTAATATAATAAAATTACTGATTCTTTGGGCTTGGGTAGTGATTTCAAATTTCCTTTACATATATTTATCATCCTAATTGCCCTGTAAAATGAGAGATCTAATTCTCTCACCTTGCCTATTTAATTGTTGAGTCTCCCTTAAAACTGGTTTTTATTCTTCAGTCTATAAATGGGCTTAGGGCTGCTGTATCGTAAAGATATTCACCACCCTGCTTTTGCATTACCTGTTCATTATTTCTTTTTAAAGTATTAAACTTAAAAAAAACTGGTTCATTACTGTTGGTGTTCCATTCATTCTGTGTGCTCCTGAACCCTTTTCTAAGGTGTCTGCGTGATGCATCGGACTCTGTGCTCTCGACAGCCTCTGGGAGGCTGCAGTACCCGCACTGCCTACCTTCTACCTTTCCTCTCCCTGCTGGTCTCTCTGCACTGTCCTGCTTTTCCTCCTACATATTAGACCATCTTTTCTTTCCCTCCTTTGTTGGTTCTTCATTTTCTTTCTCTTTCTTGTCACTCAATATAAATATTTCCCAAGGTTCTATTTTCCTTTTTTTCTCTCAACAAAAATCTTCTTTGAATTTACTCCTACATTCATGGCTTAAAGTATGCCCCTCTTGGCCAAAGCATTTGCTAGCCATAATTTCAAGTCATACTGCTTTACTCCAGTACCCTATTTATAACTCAATGTTAGTTGTCTGCACAGGGTCTACCTCTGGTATCTCATACTCCGCATTGTACAAAACTGAATTGTATTCTGTTCCTCTCATTATTTCCTTTTCACCTTCTCTCTTTGATATCTTGGAATTATCTTTGATGATTTCCTCTCTCTTACCTAACACTCTGTCAGCTCCTGGAGCTGCCCATCCTCATCCACAACGTCTGTTGAACCTGGATCTTCCCCATCCCCATCACCAGCCTCCTCAGGTTACCAATAATCTGAACAACTGACAAGGCTTCCTGGGCTCTGTCCTCTCCCTCATCACCCCCTTCCACATCCAAGCATGTTCCACATCCCTGTTGCTAGATTAGATCTTCCCAAAGCAAAGTCCAGATCATGGCAACCCCTACTTAAAACTTTTCCACAGTTTTGTCCCAGAATACAAACACCTTATACCTTACCCTAATGCCTAACCTCCAATGAAATTCTGTTCATCCTTCAAGAGACCTCAAATGGAACCTTTCCTGATAAACTGAACTGGATGTTAATGTTAACTGGATTATAATGTATTTTATGAACTTTTTAACTTCTATCTAAGATAATGGTGATTTGAGGGCATGTACTAAGTCTTAGAATTCTTGGTGGCAGGGTCTGTTTGTCTCCCACTTTCTACCCCTGCAGAACTCAGTGTAGTGCCAGACACCTAAGATATACTCTACACATGGTTGCCAAGCCAGTGAATCGAGTCAATCGATGCTCTTGTGTATCCGGGTAAACAGGGACGTAGCTTTAACCACCCTGCAGGGCAGTTGGTTGTGCATGTATCTGATCTTCTCCATGCGACTCTAAGTCTCTGAGCACAGGGCTCCAGTTCAGAAAACTGCATCCTGTACAATACCTAGGCTTGGTCGTCTACACGGAAAGCATTCAGTAAACTGATGGATAAATAGTCCTGACTCCTTCTGGTTCAGAGAATGAACCAGACGCAATAACAGGCAGCAAAGTATGGTGGGGATGGAGGGAGCAAGGTTCTATTTTTGGCTCTTCCACTCACTATGCTGAGAACCTTTTGGTATGACCCTTGTTCTCTTTGGGCCTAAGTTTCCCCATGTACATAATAATAGGTTTAAACCAGCTAAACTTTAATCTCTTTCAATGCTGATGAAAAGTTCTAACTGCACACGTTCCTTAGAGAGAACAGTAGATGTAGGAGCAGAAGAAAAGCAAAAAAAAAAAAAAAAAAGAAAAAAAAAAACAGAAATGCTT
>NW_020185333.1:1006488-1042007 GCF_003031525.2 Neophocaena asiaeorientalis asiaeorientalis | reverse complement strand
TGGGAAAAAAAAAAAAAAAAAAAAAAAAAAAAAAAAGCAAAAAAAAAGCAGACATGCTTATTCAGCACGTGGCAATAAGAGGTTTCACTACAGTACCTGGTATGAAGTGATTGGTGGAAGGATCTGACTTGAAACTTCTAGAATCTTCATGCATGCTCTCGATCAAATGATCCTTCTCTGAAGGCAGTAGCACACGTTTTTTTGTTTTGTTTTGTTTTTTTTAAAGTCAGGGAGTGAGAGGCCCTGACAGATATGGAGGAACACTAATTTCATATAACGAAATTTGCCACGAGTGAAGGAAGCACATATGAGACTATCACCAGCAGCTGCAGATAAGAATTAAAGACGTGCTTCAGCAAGACATGACATGGAAAGACGAAGAATAGAGCCCTGAAGGTCAGCCATCAGCCTTAGCAATTATACGTGGACAATCGTAAGCACGTTCATGCAATATCTGGCAGAGTAACACGGCATGGTGTGACTCAAAGCAATGGGCCATGAGACCAGATTTCCCAAGGGACCTGGGAGGATTTCATAAGAAGACTGATGGCTAGAATCTGGAGGGACCAGGAGTCAATGACAGAGTTCCAGCACGGCCCTTACAGGTGACTCTGTGGCTCCAGGAATGAACCTCTCAATAAGAAAAGTTATTTTGAACGATTCATCAATAAATTATCATTAGATTTTTCTTAATACTTTCCTACATCTACTGACCTCATGCAAAGAAAGGCACTTTTCCCATTAGAAAATAAGTGCTGTCTTGCTTTATTATTTATTTGGAAAACAAATGTCTCTAAAGGGACATGTAGCTCAGCCCAGCTGACTTTTAGTGACAGGCAATGTTACCCAAATGCAAACTGTTCTGTGAGCTTATATTAAAATGAGGCAAACCGTAAGAAGGTCTGAGTCTGGTAACTGAACTGCTCTGTTTTCTGAGAACACCATGCTCTTTTTTGTGCCTCTGTGGTTTTCTGTTCCTTCTGCCTGGAAGGCTGTTTCTTCCCTCTTCAGCTTTACACACACCTATTCCTTCCTGGTCCAGGTCTAATGACACCTCCCCTGCGAAGCCCTTTCCACTGCTTCAGGAGGTTGGGAGCTTTTTGCGCATCATCAGACATTTTCATACCACATTTTTATGTCTCCTTTTACAGGTTTAAAAGTTGGGGAAAGTGTGTGGGAACACCATGAGTTCCTAAAGTGTGGGGACGGTATTTTGTTTGTATCTTCACCCCTGGTCCTAGCTGAGGTCTTGGCACAGATGCAGGGGTTCAACAGCATTTGATGCATGGCTAAATGGAGAAAGGCATGAGTGAACAAGGTTAAGAGTGACTTCCGGAAGTTACTGAGTCAAGTGGCTATGGAAGATGTCCAGTTACATTAGCATTGTAGGGAGAGGACAATTTTTATTAAAAAGAGAAACACTTTCATAAAAAGAGGTAGATTGTGACATGAAACTTCAAGACATATGATTTTTAAAAATAAATGTGTCCCCAGGTATATTAAGTGGAAACTCTAGGAAATTAGAGCAAATAAAAAAAATTAACTGGCCTTCTAATGTATAAGTGTGGGACTAACACTGAAACCTCTAAATAAGAGGGTATCAAAGGTAATAAAAATAATTCTAAAGAGATTATGTATCAATTAACTCAGGAAAAGAAAAGTGACTTTTAAAAAGGGAAAGACAATCTTTAAAGAAATGAATCCACACTTAATAAGTAAGAGGTTTACTTGGTTAATGAAATAGCAGGAAAACAAGATTAAACTGTTAGCAATGAAAAGGTAAATATATAATTCTTTATAGGAAGTAGAATAAAGAGGAATGTGAGACACTCTGGGGACAATGAGAGCGTTTAGTTACATCAAAGATGCTCTGTTTACCGTTTAACTGATATGGAATCTATGAGAAAATTAATAGCAAGCCATAGGATAATAACTATCTGTAGTGGCTTATTTCATCCCATTTTGACTCTATTTCTTCTGCAAATAGTGTGACCCCAAAGTGTTTTCAGGATTGTCCAACTTGTCCTAAATTCCATAAATAAACTCTTTCAGAGGATGCTGTTTTTTGTCATGTCTCTATTACAGTTCTTCACAGATGGACCATTTTTGTCCTTCCAAAGTCTAAGAATAACTCTTTCAGTTATCAAGACATACCAAAATCCAGTTCAGCTGCTCCTGTGGGATTCCAGTTAGCTTAGACACATCTGCTGAGATACATGCATTTGAATCCAAATGAAGCTTTTGTTTGATGATACATTTTGAACATTTATGGAGGTTTTTTTTGGGGCGAAAATGTTTTTCATTTTTTGGCACTCCAAACAGAGATCTTCAGTTATAAACACTGCCTTCTGAGCACCTCCAGCAGAAATCCAATCTTTTCATGCGAACAGGTGCCTCAGGAAGTTTTTGGAAGGTTTTACACTGAATCAGCTTTCTGATTGGAAACTTTCTGAACACGCAGTCGAATTTGCCAAAGAGACCTTCAAACTTGCTTGAGCAGTTTTCACTCATACAGACATGCATTCACACGCACAGACAGCCCAAGTAAAAGCAATCAGAGCCCTGTAAAACTGAAGTCTTTTTCTTAAAGGTTAGATACTACACACAACCAAGCTAAACAAAAGGAATACACGACAGAAGAGATAATGAAGAAATAGCAAGTACAGAGGTTCAAATTCTCTATAAGCATGTTTCCCTTAAAGCTTGACCTGAGCATTTAGATGACACATCCCTTCAGTAAAAATTCTATCTCACCCAGTTTCAAATAAACCTTCAAGTATTTGTGTTCTTAAACACTGTACCTTAGAGTATTGCTACTAATCCTTTTTACTAACAAACTTGTTCAAACAGTTATTTTTGAAACACTTCCCTCTCTAACACAAATAGGTCAACCAGATTCAAATCTAAAGGAATTAAAAACACTGCTCTGTAATTCAGGGATTCTTTGGAAAAACCTCTATTTTACGTGAGTCCCTACAACTTTTCTTTTCCAGTTTGAATATAAACTGAAAAGCTGTTACAGAGTAAGACAACTTTTTAAGCCTTAAGCCGGAAGAGCTATTACAGAGTAAAATCACTCCCCCACTGGGCATGCCCAGAATTCAGGGGGAAATCTGCTTTGAAGTCGTTCTGATGGCCCTGGACCAGATGCTCTAAGGTGGCCAGAAACCTCTGTCTACACCCACTTAGCAGATTTCTGGCTCTTTATCAGGGACTAAGGTTTATTTGCAGAAATGAATCATTTCCTTCAAAATATCCTTTACCCTATTTACATGCTTGCATATTCCTTCCATTTTCTTTTCCCCCTACAGCTTTACTAAGGGAATTAATTATCTAGAAGAACAGGAACATACAGTAAGTACATCTGAGATGCAGGATGAGACACAGTATGTCATCTATTAGGCCTGGCTAAGACCAGCAGCTGATGCTAAATGGGAAGGAACATGCACCAAATGTTTTTTAATCACAAAGTTAGTAATTAATTGCTCTTTAAAATACATTTTATGCTTCTTTCTGTCTGTGTACATGAAATGCACATTTATTACATGCCAAAAATTACAACATTATGGTTTAAATGTGACTGGCACGGAAGTCCGGAAATCAGAGTTAATGTTCCCACAGCAACTTTAATTCTGTCCGTGCGCACATGTAGAGCTCTAATCGTCTTCCGTTCCAGGATAATACATATAGATGGTTTGGGAAGGGAAGCTAAAGACCCATATCCTCAACTGTAGTTACAGGAAAAAAACAAAGGATAAAAGCTGTGCTCCTTTCCACGTACGTGGATGAAAAACAATGTCCCCACGCCTGGCGTTGTGTAATCCGGGAATGAAAGAATCTGCTATAATGCTGGGACTCAAGGGGACAGTTTCTTTTGCTGTGGGAACCTGAACTTTGCATTTCCTGACTTTGGGGTAATTAAAATGTCAGCCTTAATGTGGCATTAATGGAGTTTGCCATAAAAAATCCTCTTTGTTTTGTTCTCTAAAAAAAATGCTTAAAAGTTCACACTGAACCAAGTGTACTGATATCTTCAGGCTTGGGGACTGAGGCAAAGGGGTGGGAGGGGGAAGGCCAATGAAGGTGGACGGCAAGAGAGAGCCAAGGATGGACCTACCCGACTCCTCGACAGCGTTCAGCCCGGCAGGGTCATGCTACCTACAGAGCTAAAGTTAAACCCACCCTCACAACAGTTTGGTAATGTGTAAAGGTTAAATGAAAAATAAATAAAAACTGCTAATGTGTAAGCACATCTTGGCAAAGACACAAAAAATGAGACCATCTGATGAGGCCAGTGCAAAACCTGAGAAGGTAAGTAACCACGGATGTCAGCTTCCAACAAAACAAAGGCATTGGACTCAGGCGGTTCTACAGCCCAAAGCAGGGAGACTGCCAGCGGGGGTGGGATGCGGGTGGAGAATCGCTTCTCCCCTCAGTGGGAGCCTCATTTGGGGGAAAACAAAATGGGAGCATCTTTCACATGTACATGACTGTGATGTGCTACGGCTTGATAGTTGTCGAGAAAGGTTTTCCCGTGGAGAGCTTTGTCTGCTCTCCTGACTTGCTTTAGACCTGTCACGTGTTTAGAGGGAGAGCCTGGCTCGCCTCATCCTCAGCCTGTGCAGTGGGAACTGTTCTGTCAAACGCCTAGGGGTTTGGTACCCTTTGCATTCCGAAACTCATCCTAATGCCTTCCACTCCCATCATCTGCGTTTGTTTACCATGAGATTGTTAGAAATGGTGACGAGGTGACAAGCTAAGGAGTGATGGGGGAATATTGCTGAAAGGTGATTGTAGCGGGTGCACTGAAAAGCAGCACACATTTCAGTAGCGGTATTAACCTCATCATTTCACCGAGGAAAGCGTTTCTCAGCCATATTCCCTCTTGCTTTGACTTTTACTGGGATCTTCTGCTGAATTTGAAGTGGCTCGTAGGTTAAATAGCCAACTGAGAATTTAAGGGGTTGGACTTGCTCTCTTTGCTCCAAAACACGGCCTGTGTGCTTCAGATGCAACAACGCCATGGCTTGCCCACCCTGATCAGTTCGTATGCAGAGCTGACTTTTCTTCCGTGGGGATGCTTACCCATTGTGTTCTATAACCTCGTCACCAATATGAGTAGTTGAACATTTTCAAGATGCCTGTTTCGAGCCAGGAATGCCATCTCCGGGCTCAGAACTGAGAATGCAGGCTGCTCACAGTGAGGGCAAATCCACAGACATCCCCCTCTCTCCCTCCCCGTGTCTGAACGAGGTAACTACTAAGCACGGCATTCATCTATCTGGGTGTCAATTTTCTCAGTCTTCTCATCTGTAAATTGGGAAGAATTATAATGACTGATGGGGAATGGACAATAAGGCATGACTAAGAATAATTTTGCACAACACATGATAAATAAAAAGGTGCTGTAAAAATTCAGGCACTTGTGAAAGCTTGGAACACCACATACTGGTGGAATGTTTCTGAAGTTAAAGATACTAACAAGTCAAGGGCACTATTTTTAAATGCCCCAAATCTGTTAGTTCTAAATAGAAACTGAATATTTTACCTTAAAGAAATTAGGCTTTTAAATTAATCTACGGTAAGAGTGACATTTGAAAGTAAAAAAAAAAAAAAACCCTCTTGAATGCAAGAAGAGCATCCAAAAATCTTAACAGCTTAAAATAAACCTCTTTCCTGTCTTCTCTCAAGCAAACTCCAAATGGACAGATTTCTGTGAATCTTTCCTCAAAACAATCTTCTTCTAAGTGTAGGCTCAAATCAGGACAAACTACAATCCAAATATATTTGGAGAAAAGTCTAATCAATTTAAACAACAGGTTGGCGCAGAGAAGACTTATACATCTTAGTGGCAAAATCAGAAGGACTTTCTGAACAGCTGGAGATTAGGCTTCTCCTCCCTATTTGTTCTCCTTCCAACTGTATTCAGACCTTACTGAGCTTGGATCCACTGGCTTCCTCAGGGTCACCAAGGGGCTGTGCCTTGTACATATTCCAAGCTAGCGCCAAGGCCTAGTCAGATGATGCTTATGGTAAAGTATAATACACAGAGCCCAGTGCTCTTTCTGTTCAGCAAAACATTCATTTTATTGTAATGGGATTTCTGGGCTAAGGCCATTCTATGTAATCTTCCCCATAAGCTGTGGCAGAAAGCCAGGCATTGGAGGTCTGCATGCAGGAGCTCCAGGTCCTTCTCCACAGGAGCAGGCTACCTTCCTGGTAGGTAGGGACAGTACGCACATGTCTACGGGCACCGTGCCACGCTATTTTCCAGTTCTTCCTGTAATTACTGTTAGGCCGGAGACTGCCAGGCAAGAAGGCCAAGGATGTTACCATTTTGATGGTCCACTGAGCACAGTCCCTGCTTCTGACCCCCAAGTTTCTGTATAGAAGCAGCAGCTCTGTACAACTTACATGGGCTGCAGAGACTTGGAGCCTGTTATTTCTCATTTCGTTTTCTAGTGACAGCTGGAGTGTGGTCTCAGCTCAGTCACGAGTAGAAAAAGGCTCCTTCACCCAAACCCCAACCCCTTGGTCATGTCCCTTTATCCAGGGGCTATTATGATGAAGAAAGTAGGGAATGGAATGTCCCAGGCTCATTCACCTCTCACCCTTTTTGCGGAGTTACGTTTGCTTTGTCAGAAAAATAACAACAGGAGATTTAGAATCTCATTTCCTAATTAATAATTTTTGCTTTGTGGACAGGATAAATGGAGTCCTTTTTTGAAAATAAAACTTTCTTGGTCTTATCTTAATCCAAAGATGAATACACCAGCTTTCTGCCTGACATCCGCTGTGGAGATCAGTTCTGAATAGTTGTCGGGTATCTCCAAGACTAAAAGGAATATTCTTTTCCGATTGGACTCCAAGTGATTCCATTCCTTTCCATTGTCAACACACGTGTTTCTTTCTCTCTGAAGTATTGAGTTACGTTTCAGAAAATACCTCCTAAACGTGATTTATCATCTTTCTTAAAATAGAATTTGAAGAAGTGACGACTCTCGGATTAGTGGGAAGACAGCAAAAACAAACAGCAACGGAGTGATTTCAGTAGTGACAATCTCATTAAGCTGCCCGTTTCCAAATTTAGCCCATAGGCAGTTTTTTTAATTAAAAAATATTTTTAACCTAAATTCTTATTGGCTATGTGAAGTCTGGGTGGCTTCTGAATTCTTGGAAGCCATTCTCTTTTCTTCTGTAAATTTATGCTGTCCTTTAACCACTTCAAAATAAATTAAAAACTGGAAAGACAGAAATTCAGCCAAGCTACAATAACTAATGCAAAGCTGACTTGTGTTATGTAATCTCAAAATGGAAGTTTCCTTTTGAGGTCCATATTTGGTTGTTCAATTTTGTCATGGTGGAAGTACCATTATCCAGATCATGGGGACAAAAGAATAATTAGAAAACAGCAACGCGGCTTCTGATTTTGAGTCAGTGTTATGAAAGAGAATGTGATGGATGTAATTAATCAGCCTTTTGAGGCCAAATGGCTGGTCACCTGGTTTGGAAATACACTCTAGCTTTGAAAATATAGATGTTGGCTGACTCAAAATGGTGGCAAGTTACCTTTGGCTACTTTAGAAGACCAAACGGAAACAGCTTGCTCTGAATGCAAAGAAGCCCGAACCCGGGGGAGAAGCCTGCTCCCAGCACCGCGAAGACACCATCACCTTAGTGGTGTACTCACAATCAGATGACCCGGTGTGAGCGTGAGAGTTTGTCAGTGAATGTGTTGAGTGGATGAGGGCTGGGCCTGGGGACAAAACAGCTTCAAAGTTCAGGCAGGGAAGGCCCGGCTTGGCGCTGGATCCACCCGGCTGAGTAATCTCATTCTCCTCAGATGCCTTCTGGTTTTCAGCTGTCTTGGGTTTCTTCCTGAAAATAAACAAAGGGCCCTTTGAAGGAACTGACTGCATATTTGGGAAAAGGCATTTTTAGAATCTGTTAAAGATAACTTGATTTTTTTTTTTTTTTCTGAGGGGGGATGGGAGGGAGTCCAGTATGTCCCTTGTTTTAAAACAAGCTGATTCTTGTTTTTTTCCCTCCAGTAATGGCCTAACTGGGAACACATGAAAGCATATGGGCCAAGCAAACAGCACCACATTTGGACTCTGTTGGCTGCATAAAAAGACCCTGTCCCAGAACTTCAGACAGCTTGAGCTACGTATGGCTGACATTATCCAAGAAAGCATCCTTTTTTCCCCCCTTAAGAGTTTAACATGGTCTGGAAAAATACTAGTGGAGGTTTTACCGTTCTAGCATTTGTCAGGAGGCTTAGAGACAGGACCCGTGGAGTAATGGGAGGAGCACTGGACTGGGAGTCTGGAGACTTGAGCTATGGTACTAGCTGTGCCTCTAACTTGCTGTGTGGCCTTGGGCACCTCACTTCACCTCTCTGGGCTTCAGTTTCCTCATCTGTAAAATAAAGGGCTTGGATTAGAAGGCCTTAAAGGTTCCTTCCAGTTTTCAGTTTCTAGTCATGGAACACATTATGTAACAGTCAACTTTCTTGCTGTTATTAGATTTTATTCTAGATCAACACATAATTTCAAATCACGATCTAAATTTGCAGGTTGTACAGGTGAGAGGGGTAGTGATGAAAGGATTTGTTAAAGCAGCAAATGGAAAGTGAAAAGAAGAGCTTAGACTCCAGTAGGTAAAGAAGGAAGGTGTCACACAGAGATCCTCTATTCCAACTCTTTACCCACGTGAAGCTTAAGATTCCCTTTGTTTTTTGATTTAGTACATGATCCTGGAGTACGGGAGTGTGATTGTGTGTTTGAAAAGAGATGGGTGAAGGGAATTAGAAAGTAATTGTCAAAAAAAGAAAAAAAAAAAAGAAAGTAATTGTCACTAATTGTTTGGGACCAGGAATAAGAAGTAAAACAGCTCAGCCATCAGTCAGCTCCTCTCCCTAGAACCATGCAACTGATGTAAATGAATAAATACGTAGCTTATGCTGCATGCACCCTAGGCCCTAGTCAAACCCAACTAGATTACTTGTCATATCCTGAACATCCCCCCCCCAATTTTCTTGGTTCTGTGCCTTTTTTATCATCATGTGTATGGTGAACAGAAAGAGTAATTTCTTTCATTTTTTTGGTAGGAGAATATGTGTGGTACAGAATTTGTTGTAAGTAGGTCTGTTCCCATGTTTCCCTTGTTTCTCTAAGCATGGCAATGGACTTGTTATACAGAATTTTTGTATTGAAATTTGCTGTACTGGGTAGTTAAATCTGCCCTTGCAGAATATGGTATTATGATTAGCATGCTGTGTTTCTGGTCCAACAGGTTGTGAAATCAAATCTGCTTTTCCAGAGGGCAGGAGGCAGAGATGGCATGGTAAAGATGAAAATAGAAGGAGAGCTTTCAGACATATTTTTCAGGATGGAGGAAGCCAGTACAAAAGCAACAAATTGGATTCCTTTACCCACCCTTTGTTGAATGGGTGACTAAGGAACAAACCCCCAAATCTTGAGGGTCTACATGGACCTTCAAGGAGCTTGTTTCTGGTTTTCAGTGTAGGGAAGTATCCGAGATCAAAGTTTCCAAAACCCAACTCATTTTTTTCCCATGGAAACCAACGCTTCCTCTACGGTCCCTATTTCTATCACTGCTGTCTGTCACCAGGTTTGTCACCGGGTTGGAAACCTCAGGGTCATACACCTTCCTCTGCCTTAAAGCCAGTTTGTCAAGTCCTGACAATTGTGCTTCCTTCATATTTTGCACATCTATATTTCCATTGCTATCACCATAACACTTTTTATTCTGACTGTTGTTTACTTTCTGACTCCCATCCTCCTTGACTTCTCTACTCCCACAACTTTGGTTCACTAAATCTGAGATGACCACATTAGGCTGACAGTCAAGGTGAATTCCATGTCTATGAGACTGCAAACTGTCTGAGGGTGAAAAAATTGTCATAGCTATTTTTGAACTCCCTGTGTTACCCATTCGTTCCTTCTTCCTTCCCTCCCACTATTCATTTATTCATGTATTCATTTCACAAATACTTATGTGTTTATGATGTGCCAGCATGGGCTAGGAAATAAAACAAGCCTGGTTTCTGCCCTCCCAGATTTGCTGTCTAGTATATACCGTTAAGCGGAGTTGCTTAGACAAAGCTGTCATTCAATATAGGTGTGTTGATGGAATGAAATTGAGTTGAAATTAAAGTATATTTTGAAAATAGTTATAGTCTGAATCCCAATTAAGTTTCCTATTCTTTATGCAGCAGGGAAATCTACATCGACTGGCTGCTTTTCCTTTGAATCCATGAAGTGCATTTGATAAGAGTAGGACCACTTTGCCCGCTGAAGCTAGGCTGGTCCTCATGAATCATTTAAATATCGGGATGAAACACTGACAGACATCACTTAACGGAAAAAATAAATATTTCTGATACTCATAAACAAGGCCTAGGCTAGTTTCAGATGTGTGCTTCAGAGAATTAAGGAAACCCTCTTTCAAACGTGAGTACGTGGTCAACCCACCAACATTACTCTTTTATTTTTAACTTTGCAAAAGTTGTATTGTTCTTTATATCAATGGCCTTGCTTCCTTCCCTAGATTTGATCCTGCTTTCTAACTGACATCTTGCACCATATTCTCCTGTTTGTTGTCTCAAGGGTCACCTCTGGAGAACATTCAGAGCACAGAGGCACTGAAACCACTTCTACAAACAGAAAATACTGAAAACTCAACCTTTGGGCTCAGCCCTTCATTTGCCTAATATCACTTTACTTGTCCTTAGACCACTGGGCCGTTTCCCAACTGCACAGATAACAGAGAGACACTCATTGTCCTTAGAAACAATTCATTTTCCATCTCACTCTCTAATAGTTCTCTTGTACTCCTTTTTCCAGACCTGAGAAACACCAAAACGTGGCAGCAATCTACATCTAGACATGCACAGGTGCAGTTATTTTGACCCTTTTATTTTATTTTCCAGTTATTTTGCAGTTATTTTTGCAGTTCATATTTTATTAAGGAGGAAAAAGCAAGTCCTGTAGTAATTAATTAAAAATACCTTCTTTGGCTGTGTAAAAGAATTATATAAGCACAGCACATCTGAGGGCAAGTCTCTCCAAGCCTCGGTGGCTGTGTACTATTCCCTGGAGCCTGTAGAGGGCAGCAGCACACCGGCGGACTCCAGGCAGCATGTCAGGCAAACTCCCCACCACACCAGAACCTTCCTTCTGGTCACCATGCCAAAGGTTGGTTTGCCAAGCTCTGGCCGGCCGCTTAGCCTCTTTCTTTCTTTTCTCCCTCTCTCTCCTCTCCCTCTCCCTCTCTCTCCCTCTCCCTCTCTCTCCCTCTCCCTCCCTCCCTCCCTCCCTCAATTTTAAAATTATACACTCTGATGAAGTCGCCCCTCAACCGGAAAATGAAAGCTCCAGTGAAAAATTAGGCGAGCCAACGACAACAAAGAAAGAAAATGGGAGAAAGGAGAAAGGGGGCTGGTGAGGGGGAAGGATTTAAGAACAAGAAAAGGGCAGATGTTTCGTAAATACATGCAAAGCAAAACTGGGTGTACGCGAACACTTCCGCAGAGAAACAGACCAATCACTGTGCACTTCCTCCCGCCGCACGGGTGGAGCTCTGCATTCAAAAAAAGTGTGGCCGCAGGCACCTGCGTTTCAACGGTCAGTTCTGACATTCTATCTCCCAATTGTCCAAAGAGAACAAAAACATTTTCATCTCCCCACTACAGACATTTCTGTTACAGAAGAAGGCTGCTTCAAGAACTGGGAAGGCGATTTAAGGTGACGGGAGGCTGAGTTAGCCAGCAGGACCTACTGGTTTTTAACTCTCATTGTGCTGGCCCTGGCAACAAGTTTTGGGCTGAAACATAGCAGTGAGTAAGGCTGTGGTTGATGCTGGCTCTTTCCTTACTAAGACCGTATTTTATGTGTCAAGAAATATACATGAAAACATATTGAGGAGATGGTAGGCATTAAGCATGTTAAATGCGCGGAAATTAACTAGGTCGGTGGCATTTGATGTATAGATTTCACACTTCTTTGCACATATTGCACACATACAGTGATGGCAATGCTTTCGGCAACATATGGAAAATAAATATTTTATCTGTGTGAGCTCTCATCAGTCTCCGGGGGCTGCTGAGGGAAGAGTGTTCTCTTCTGTCCCCCTCTCCTAATTTTCTCTCTTCGCTGGGCTCCCACCCTCTCCTGCACATTAACATGCCTTCCACTTATCAGCCTGGTTGGATGGAAAAGGATTAGTCAGAACGTCTTTTTGATAAATACTCAGTCACTGGATCATGACAATTTTGACCCATGACCTTGCTCATCAACTCCTTCCCCCACCCCAATCGTTTTGGCGTGGTAACTATTTCTTTGCTCTCCTTCCCAATAATACACGCAAGAGGCTTAGTAGAGTGTTTGGGAAGAGGAGCAAAGGGGAGGTGGTAACAAACCACCCCGGTGGGGGTTGGTAGTAGAACTGAGCTCTACCATCAGTAGCTGTGCACCCTAGGCAGATTCCTCTGCTTCTCTGGGCCTCAGTTTCCTCATCTGTAAAATGGAAATAATAATACCTTCTAGGGCTGATGTGAGGATTAAATGAGACACTTCCTGTCAAGTGATTGGCATAGCGCTGGCACACGGTCAGTGCCCCATGAGGATAGCTCTTTCACAGAGAGCATCAGTTTTGCGGTTTTCATCATTTCACCTAGAAGGAGGCACTTCCTTTATCTTTTTTAATATCTAGATTTGGGCAGGGGCAAATGGATCGTAATTGCAGCAAAGGCAGAAAGAATGCTAGGATAAGCAAACTCTTCAACACTTTGATTTTACCGTATCACCCCCCTGACACCTTCTTTCTGTTCACGTGTTTGTCACTGCTGCTACTACACTATTAGCTCCTCTTGAAGGTGAGGGTCAAGCAAGCTACAGTTGGCCTAGAGAAGCCCATCAAACCTGAGCACTATGGTCTATTCATTGAAACCAACCTTGGCACTCTATCTTATCACGTCTTCTTACAATTTATCCTTTCACCGCTTGGTCTAATGTTCTCAGATCCATTTAAGATGTTTTCACGATTAAAATATTTTATTCTCTCAATTTTTCAACCTTCTTGGCAAGGTTGATTTATAATGTTTTTCAGTATATTTCTCCCTCACTGTATCAGTCAGGATCTTGGCAAGAAACAGATGGCACACTCAGAGGTTTTAACTGAAAAGAGTTTAAAGAAAGGACTCTCTACTGGGGTACAGAGGAGGTTAAGGGATCCTCAAGAGATGGTGATACACCAGGGACGAGCAATAGTGTGAGGTTGTTAATCTCAGCTTTAAACTGCTAAACTGAAGGGGCGAGGAAAGGTGTGGAGCTCCCTAAGTCTAGTCAGAACTGGAGTAGGGAAGGGGCCGGACTCATAATACCCTGACCCCACTCTCCTCCCACTCTCATGTCTCTTGCTGATGCCTCCTATTGCCTAAATTCAAAGGGAAGCCAGAGGAGAAGGCAGCCTAGGTAACGTGGTCCAGAGAGGTCGGTCTCCTGGGCCATGCATCAGGGCAGAGAATGTTCTGGGGTTTTGTGTGTGTGTGTCAGGGGTGAGGGGGAGATGAATAAGCCTACCTATTTTCCCCTCTCCATTTCCTTTACCCTTTTCTTCTCAATTATACTTTCTGGAAGGAAAGACACAGCAAATCAAATGAAATCAGTTCTCTCTTAGTGTCCATTTACCTGTTTTGTCTATTTGTAATTTATGGGGGAAGAAAACTGAACATAAGCTATGTGAGAGCAAGGATTTTTGGTTTGTTCTGTTCAGTGCCACACCCCTAGTGCCTAGAACAGTGCCTGGCACATAGTAAATGCCTGGTAAATTTTAGTTGGCTGAGTAAATATACTCATGTCTGCTGTGCCAGACACTACATATACATTATCTCATGTAGTCATTGCAACAATCCAGGTAAGTATGCAGGTTGCCGAGCCCAGTCGTGCAGGTGGTGTGGGAGTGGGTAGGCTTTAAAATCTAACACTCACTCTCTCCTTACCCACCTCCAGGCCCTGAGACTTCACCCAGGTATCGTGAATCCATAGGGAGGGATACGTTTGTAATTAGTCCACATTTTTATACCATATTCACCTTACTGAATGAAGGTTTGCACCTATCAAGTCTGTGTAAGTTTTATTATTTTTCTTTTACATATGAGTAAGCTGAATTTCTGAAAAGCAAAGGCTGCAAGGATTAGAACTCAATTTGTCCATTCTCTAGGACCTGCAAAACGTGAATGCAGGCACCGGTATTCTGCATAGGGGAAATATGTCCAATGGCACAAACAGCCCGGCTCCCTTGTGGGCTTCCCGGAGATTTTTAGGAAATCTTAGCTCCTGATTTCTAGGTCTGGTTATGGGTTCTCTGCAGTACAGGAAGGTAGGAGTGGCAAAGACTCTCTTCCCTCCCAAAGGATAAACCAGGCTGAAACTTTGGAACCAGGCTGCATCCCGGTGTGCCTGTGATACCTGCGCTGGCAATAGTTACTCAGTGATGAAGAAAAACTCAGAAAACTCTCCAGATGTGGGGATTTCTAACGCATTCTTTCACTTGAACTTAAGGACGAATGAAGGTACTTCCACAAGCAAGTTCCTTGCATGGGTATGGAATGAGGACACTCTATTTTTGACCTTTTGTCATGTCCTTAGTCCCCAGTCCCTCGAACGCATTGGTACTGTAGATCAGCCTAATGGTTCCCACCTCCAACCTGGCCAGGCAGGACTGCCTATTGCCTTCATATCCGTCACCACCAATTACAATTCAGGTGACTGACAGCATTAAAGGTAAAATGCAATGCAAAATAAAACAACACAAAACTCTGACTTCATCCCTTTGGGTTTGATTTATGCCAGAATAGTTAAAGACGTAGAAAATATGAATGTGAAAATCCTACCTGAAGCCTGAGAGGGATGTTAGTCTCCCAGGTTTGGCGTTTTCCAGTAACAGAGATGTCTGTAAAACACTATCCCGTTACCTGCCTCACACCATATAGGAAAATGTGTAAATATAACAACCAGAATGAGTTTTTGTTCTAAAATGTATAATTATTTTGCATGCATAGCCTCTAAGTATTTAAATTTCTGGCTTTTCTAGTAAAAGAGAGCATATATTCAGCTGTTACTTCTAGCAATGATCAATGAATACTTGATGTCACTCTTTCATCAGTATTTTTCCGTAGGCATCATAGCTCCTACCTCAACTTATTTCTGCAACTTGACTTGCAAGGGTTGTACTTCTCCTACGTAAATGTCTGATGTGGAGGGAACTAAATCAAGTACTCAGAGCTATGCATCCAGAGGGCAGAGCTGACCTGGGCACAATGGTTTGAGATGTGGCTGAAGAAGCCCGCAGCTGCAAGGGTGGGTGTTGGCCCCCTTGAATAACAAGGAGACCACAGCATGGGACACAGAGATGCAGCTACATCACAGGTGGACACAGGCACGGAAAGCTGGCTCTCGGATGTGTCCAGCGTGGCGTGAAATGACAAGCTGCAGTGAAATTCAACAGAATGGCAAAGAAGGGTGATGAGAAGCAAACAGATAGGGCTGGAGCTGCCACCGCTTCAGGCAGAGGCGCAGATGACCAAGCAGAACAGCACCGGTCCCTGCAAGGTGCGCTCAGATGCAGCTCAGCACAGCCACCCAGCGAGGCAGGCGCGATGCTACCCAGGGTGCGCACTGCAGGCTGGAAGCGGAGAACCAATGCAGGCACTTCAGGACTGAGTCTGGTTACCTTGCCGCATCCAAGAGATGAAGCCATCTAAAATTTCATCTGCTCTTACAATTGTGTGAGTTTTTTAAAAAAATTAAACAAAGTGAACTAAGAAGCCATTCATTGGAGGCATAATGTACTCACAGTAGTTTTCAAATAAATGGTGTCACTCTTCAGGTAAATCACTCCAAGGCTTGGGCCTAGTGCAGATGTTCATTGGGGCAGGGAGCAGAGAGCGGCTGCATCTGGATCAGACAAGGAACAAACAAAGATAAGGCTGTTAAATGAAGAGGTGATGCTGATCGCTCATGCTATAGAGCCAGAACCGTGGGACTTGCTTGAGTGTCGGGTCCTGCACTTTGCACCAGAGAACAGTGAGTCAGGGGAGGGAGATGGAGAGGGCGTTGTCCAGGCCCCATTTTCAGTGTTTCCACCTGACTGCCTGTCTGGTGTGAAGCTGTTAACAGCACCCGCCAGTGTGGAGCTGATATTGTGATCCTGAGTTGGAGTTGAGGTGGAGGGTGAGGGTAGGGGAAGCCTGGCCACAGCGGACTCTTCTTCCAGTGTTCATTCCACCGCAATCTCTCTCTCATTGCTGCTCTGAGATTCTTGCCTATCTTAAAAACGCCCACTGACCTGGCCATGTTTCTGAGCTCTTGCCTTCTCTCCACCCTTCACTACAGCCTCTGTTTTCTGCCATATCCTCTAACCCCGAGGAGTTCAGCCTCAGGGGCTACAGGATGGACCCTTGTCTGTCTCAGAGCCTCGGGTCCAGAGGTCTTTTCCCAGGACTTTCCCCTTTGGCCACACTGCGCCCTGATGACCACTTTATTCTGGAAATTCTCCTCCCTTCTCATTGGGACGCTGCATCATCCTGACTTCCCGCTCTCAGTTCTCTTCTGCCTCTTCCACTGGCCTGCCTTCTCTCTCCTGTTTCCTAAATGCAGACAGGCCTCAAGATTCTCTCTCTCCTCAAGCTTTGCCTACACAGCCACCCTCCGTGGCCTCAACAGTCACTTCTCCATAGAGAACACCCACTTGGCTATCTTTAGTTCTCGCTTGTCTACAGAGCTCCAGACCTGCGTTCTAAATAACTGCTGGCTATCGGTTCATTGATTCATTTGCTTGTTTGTCCATTCATTCACTGTTTACACAGACTCTATTAGGCACCTAGAAAAGATGAATAAGATGGGGCCTCTAACTCTGAGAAGCTCATATCTCCATCACACACTGCACAGGCACTTCTAATTCAGAAAGTTTCCAGCAGAATTCATTTGCCCTTCCCTCAGAATATGTTGCTTCTCCAGCCTTCCCATTTCCTGCTACTGGTACCATCTTTGTCCAGTTACTTGTGACTACAATTGAGGAGTCTTCTTTAGTTCCTCCTTTCCCATATCCAATCAGCTGCCAACTCCTGTGGTTTTTACTCAGGCTGTGAATCAACACTCACTTTTTATCCCAACACCTATTTATCCTTTTATCACCTGTTGCCTAGACTTCTGTGAGTGCCTCCTAACCGGCTTCCCTTCCCTCAGATCCTCTTTAGCTCTAGTCCATCCTTCACAACAACACTACATCTACTGTTCTAAAGTACCATTCTAAACACATTACTCCTTTGCTCTTTGCTTACTGGATTAAATGCAAACTTCTCAGCTTGGCATTCTAGGCTCCTACAATATAGCCCCAATCTAATTTCTTACTCTTTTTTTCTACAGTGCATTCTATACTGCAGAAGTCCCACTTGTTCCACCATGGTCATGGTCTTTCCTCCCCTTTCCCAATGTCTACATAGAGCTTCTTTAGGGGTCATCCAAACACCACCTTGCTTATGAGACATTTTCCGAAGGAAAGTGCCCTTCTCAAATCCTTAAGCACTTTTTGCACCACTCCCTTCCCACGTTCTATGGACTCTAATAATTATTTGTGTAATTTGTCTCCCCCCACCAAGCTTCTTGAAGGCAGAGGCCATTTTTACTTTGTACCCATAGTGTGCAATGCCTTGCACACAGGTTAGTGCTTAGCTGATGTCTGCTGATTCAGACCACAAATAGCCAAAGCAATTTTGAGAAAGAAAAATGGAGCTGGAGGAATCAGGCTCCCTGACTTCAGACTATACTACAAAGCTATAGTCATCAAAACAGTATGGTAATGATATAAAAATAGAAATATAGGTCAATAGAACAGGACAGAAAGCCCAGAAATAAACCCACATGCCTATAGTCAATTAATCTATGATAAAGGAGGCAAGACTGTACAATAGGGGAAAGATAGTCTCTTCAATAAATGGTGCTGGGAAAACTGGACAGCTACATGTAAAAAAGTGAAATTAGAACATTCTTTAATAACATACACAAAAATAAGCTCAAAATGGATTAAAGACCTAAATGTGAGACCGGACACTATAAAACTCTTAGAGGAAAACACAGGCAGAACATTCTCTGACATAAATCACAGCAATATTTTTTTTTTGATCCATCTCCCAGAGTAATGGAAATAAAAACAAAAATAAACAAATGGGACCTAATTAAACTCAAAAGCTTTTGCACAGCAAAGGAAATCCCCCTGTAAAATGAGGGGTTGGGGTAGATGAGCTTTAAGGTCTTTCCATAAACAAAATGAAAACACAACCCACAGATTGGGAGAAAATATTTGCAAATGATGTGACTGACAAGAGATTAGTCCCCCAAATTTACAAACAGCTCATGAGGCTTAATATCATCAAAACAAACAACCCAATCAAAAAATGGGCAGAAGACCTAAACAGACATTTCTCCAAAGGAGACATACAGATAGACCAGAGGCACCTGAAAAGATGTTCAACATCACTAATTATTAGAGAAATGCAAGTCAAAACTACAATGAGATATCACCTCACACCAGTCAAAATGACTATCATCAAAAAATCCACAAACAATAAATTCTGGAGAGGGTGTGGAGCGAAGGGAACCCTCATACACTGTTGGTGGGAATGTAAATTGGTACAGCCACTATAGAGAACAGTATGGAGGTTCCTTAAAAAACTAAAAATAGAGCTACCATATGATCTAGCAATCCCACTCCTGGGCATATATCCAGAGAAAAACATGGTCCGAAAGGATACAGTTCATTGCAGCACTGTTTACAATAGCCAAGACATGGAAGCAACCTAAATATCCATCAACAGAGGAATGGATAAAGAAGATGTGGTACATATATACAATGGAATACTACTCAGCCATTAAAAGGAATGAAATAATGTCATTTGCAGCAACACGGATGGACCTAGAGATTGTCATACTGAGTGAAGTAAGTCAGACAGAGAAAGAGAAATGTATGATATCGCTTGTATGTGGAATCTAAAAAGAAATGATACAAATAAACTTATGTACAAAATAGACTTAGAGAACTAACTTACGGTTACCAGGGGAGAAGGGTGGGGAGGGAGGGATAGTTAGGGAGTTTGGGATTGACATGTACACACTGCTATATTTAAAACAGATAACCAACAAGGACCTACTGTACAGCACAGGGAACTCTGCTCAATGTTATGTAACAACTTAAATGGGAAAAGAATTTGAAAAAGGATACATGTATACGTATAACTGAATCACTTTCCTGTACACCCGAAACTTTCACAACATTGTTAATAAACAATACTCCAATATAAAGTAAAAAGTTAAAAAGGTTCTAAAATAAAAAGCTTATTAAAGAAAATAAAAGCAATAAAGATGCTTGCTTAGAGTCATGGAAGCTGAGATTGAACTGGAAAGACCTTAAAACTCATCTACTCCAACCCCTCTTTTTTCAGATGAGGACATCAAGGGAACTGACTTGCTCAAGGCCACATCCTTACTAGCAGCTGAGCAACGACAATTGATAGAAAAGGTCACTAATCTCTGAATATCTACCGGTGTTGCTTGGCACCAACAGACCCAGCAGACCATCAGCAGTGACCAGACCAAAGAGAGTGAGGGGTTGGGTGCATAGCCTGCAAGGATACACTGGGTTCCACAAAAAGAAAAACTTTGTTTCACTTATTCACTTCAATAAATCAAACTAATAAATGTCCTTTTGTAGTTAACTGATGTTTAAAAAATGAGGGTGGATTTAAAGAACAAGGAAGCAAACTTTTTAGCATTACCAGCAGAAACAATTGTGACAATACTGCAAATACCACTGGGGTGATTCAACTCAGGGTGAAAAAGCAGAAGGAAGAAATTTCTCTTGCTTTGGAAAAGCAGTGGGTTCAGCTGAAGTTCTTGGTGAGAACATGCTGTGGTAATTCTATGGTTAAATTCATCTTATAGGAACATAGGCTATTGGCAATCTTGCTATTATACCACACCAATAAATCTTTTTCCACCACTCTTTGTCCAGTATTTATCCTATAGGCTTGTTTAAATTTTTACTTATTTTCTTTTCATTATATCACCAATCTACTCGTAGAAAAGGGTAGATGACTGCTCCCAGGTCTGTTCTAATTTTCGTCCCTTGTTCTTCTCTTGCGGTAGATGAAACATTAATTGTTTAATCTCCTCTCTAGCCTCATTCTCAAACAGAATCATTTTCTTTCTCCTGAAGATGTAAAGCCCAACAAAACACGTTGTGGGGACAACAGTGTTTACCTAGGTGAGGAAAACAGACTTTTGCAGGGGATCTCAGTAGATTTTACTTGTCCAGAAAAGCTCAGCTCTTAAATGCTAGCCTCCGGCCCTGCAAGACTTCACCTGTCTCCCCCAGGTGAGCACCTTACTCACTGTTACTCACCAGAGGAGAAACGTGGTACTGGTCATTATATTCTCTTTGGCCAGTATGGTGGAGCCATGCTATGCATTGAGAGATCCATTAAATAGTAACACCCACGTAGACAGCAAATTGGGCTCAAGAGTTCCTCATAGTTCTTTTTTTTTTATAAGCAGATAATAATTTTTAATTATTATTTATTTTTGGCTGTGTTGGATCTTCGTTTCTGTGTGAGAGATTTCTCTAGTTACAGCAAGCGGAGGCCACTCTTCATCGCGTGCACGGGCCTCTCACTGTTGTGGCCTCTCCCGTCGCGGAGCATGGGCTCCAGACGTGCAGGCTCAGTAGTTGTGGCTCATGGGCCTAGTTGCTCCGCGGCATGTGGGATCTTCCCAGACCAGGGCTCGAACCCGTGTCCCCTGCATCGGCAGGAGGACTCTCAACCGCTGCGCCACCAGGGAAGCCCAAGAGTTCCTCATATTTCTTACTAAACCATCACATGGCTGGACAGTTATCAACCCTTCACCAGACAGGGCTTCCTTCTCTTTTCTTCCCTTGGCAACTACATTAAAATGATAAAGGAAATCACTGTTCGATATGTCTAGTACATTGCAGTGAAAAATCACCTGGAAGCATACACACCCATTGTGTAATTACATAAGTGTACATTTTAAGTAGGTCTAACATTCGATTTAAATTGTGCATTTTATAATTAAATGGAGACATAATCTTTCTGTCCTTTAATCACACTCCTCTTTCTCAGCTCCACATCCTCTTGCTATGATTTTCCTTTCACTTTTGGGCAAATTGTCGCCTCTCTCCTTCTTCTTATTTCCCTCTTGCCTTAGCACACACCCAAGGGTTTTTAATTAGAACTATTGCATGGTGTGTCATATTTCATTACTTAAAGAGTAGTTATACTCTAAAAAAGACTCAGTGAAAATGACTTTAAGAGGTTTCATATTTATCCTTTTTCAATGGCGTCCATATCCAGTTTTTAAATCAAAAGGTAAAAGGCTGCTGGGGTCATACATTTTTCCCAGAATCTGGAAATCCAGCTATTCTCTCTGCCACTTACATCATCACTGTAATAAAGACTCTGCCCTGGGAGCCCAGCTGGCAAGGTTCTGAATGGTGCCAGAGGCAGAAGAGACAGTGGGTCATTTCCATTCCAGACTGCTGTATTGTTGACAGCTCTGCAGATCTGTCTCGGAAGCCCTTAGAGAGCAGAGCTGTTATGTAACACACTGCCACAGATTGCTGCGAGGAACTTTCTGCGGAGATCTCATTTCAGTATGGCCATTCCCCTTTGGAAATCACACCAAATCATTCTAAAATGACAGATGGGGCTTCTCTGACAAAGGCTTACAAAAAAGATAATAGTAACAATAATTTGTTAGATGTCTAAATGTTGTTAGGGACTGCATGAGGAATTTTTATGTGTGAGTTCATTCTTATTTAATCCTCACAGCAATGTCGTGCTGCAGGTGTTAGTATACCCATTTTACAGATGTGGAAAAGTGAGACTCAGAGTGCTTAATAAACCACTCCAAGATTAGAAAGCTGTGGATAGTGAGGCCAGAATTCAAACCCAGATCTTTCTGACTATAAATCTGTGCTTTTTTTTTTTTACTACACAACAACTGCTCCAACACAGTATGGACACATTTCTAGTTCCCACTGTGAGTTCAGCACAAGAAACAGGTTTATGTTATTTCCATAATAATTGAGAGTCACTGAAAGAACTGGGAGTACAGACCTCAGGTGAAGGAACTCTTTCAGAAACTATCAATAAGTATAACTCCTTCCTAGCATCTTTCTATTTGAAGATGAGGATGCCTTGTACTGGTTTTCTCAAACTCTAATGAACAAACAAATCACCCAAGATTTCTGATTCAGCGTGCCTGGGGATGGAGTCTGTGATTCTACATTTCTAACAAGCTCCCAGGTAATGCTGATGACACTGATCCGGTACCACAGGTCCTATGTCTGACACTCACCTTCCTACTGAGGGTTGTTTTCAAAGGAGCAGTTCAAGCTGAAAAACTTGGCTAACAGCTCACATGGCATGCCTGACTTCTGATTGGGCCAGTTTGTCAGGTCATCAGGCATTAGACATAATTCAAGGAGTTTCTGGCACAGAGCACATCATGAAAAAAAATCATTTCTGGATCCCACAACTGGAAATTAAAATGATAATGTCTCTAACATATGAAGTTCCTATTTTTTTACATTATTGTTATTTTTAACAATAGTATCTGGTAATAATTCAAATAACACCTTTCCTCTGAGAAATTCAATGAGCTTTACTAACCTTAATTGTCTAACAGCGATTCCCAGGTGTAGAGAAAGCTGTCTCAAAGATCACAGTAAATTTAAAATTGTTCACTTCCCTCCTTTTTCACCCCAAATGTAGTGATGAATTAGTGGTGAGGGGTTACTAATTGGCAAAGACCCACTAGCTCATAATTTGAGGCACAGGAAATTTCATAAAGCAAGGATAAATGCAAGAAATAATCAACAGAGAGATGGTTGTGAGTGCAGAGATTGTTGGTGAAAGAGAAAAGGAGAGCGTTAAAAAGAAGTGAGAGTAAGGAAAGAAAGAGCAAAATCATAGAACTAGCTGCATGACCTTGGATGAGTCATTTAACCACTAGGTGGCTCAGCTTTTTCATCTGTAAGAAAAGGAGGTGAATTTTATGATTTTAAAAGTCCTTTAAAACTCTAATAGTCCCCTGAGAAGAAAGATGTGGGAATTAAGTAGCTCATCAACCTGTTAAACCACTAAACCTGTTAAAGAAATCTGTTTGACTTTTAACTTTTTAACTAATTACCTGAAACAAATTCCTAAGTCTATATTACCAAACCCACCTCCCTGGAAACTGATGAGAAAACCATTTAATGAATAAGGCGCCAATCATGGCCAGCAAAACTAATCAGGGGCCCCATCTTCAGCTTTTTGATGCTACAAGAAATGTTTTACTTAAAAAAATTTTAGCTCCTTAATTAATCACTAGTTAATACCCATGTCCAGAAGAAGTACCTCTGGTGGCCTGAGGACCCCTGGGATAGCCCTGCCAATAGAAGGTCCCACTCACTGTTTGTCCCTTTAAATCTATGTTAATTTTCTCTACAGGGATCTTGATTCCTCTTTGACAATTAATAAACTCTGTTAGTAAGAGTTGCACATCCCAGGAGCCTTAGTGTTGTCAGGTACAGTTGATTTTTGTTTTTAAAATAAAAGATCTTTGGGACCAGGTGAGAGATAGATATATAGATATAGATATATACATACACACATACATATGCATATATACACATATATAGGTGTTTATACATATGATGATACTTTTTCTGGTTTTAATGAATACCTGGTGATGGAAACCCCTTCTCTAAGTCATTTGATACTGGAATCTTCCGGTCCAAGAAGGCTGCCGCAGGACCTGGTCATAAGGTCACTTTAACCTCCGTAATGAGGATTCCAACGTGAGAACAATTTAGGGTGCAGCATGTTATTTGGTGTTATATCAGAGTTATCTATACTTTGCGCCTCGCACTGAGTATGTTTTCTGGACTAATCATCACATTTGTGGCTAAATGGAGAAACATCAAAATGGCATTAGCCAGAAGAACACATTGTCACTGTCTCCAAAACGAAAGTCACTTCCCTCTTCCCGCTTTCATCACCTCCATAGTAATCTGGCTCCCCGTATTAAATGCTCACTGTGTAGCAAGTCTTGTGCTTGGCACTTTTTATACATTATTTAACTTTATCTCTTACACTCACTCTTCAGAGATGGGAATTATATTCTGATTTTATAGATGAGGAAGCTGATGTTTAGGAAAGGTGAAGTTTTTTTTTTGCCATAGATCACGAACCTAGAGGGTAACAAAGCAGGGCTCTAGGGCCAGGTTTTAACCACAATGCTTTGGGGCTTAACCTACACCAAGCTGTGATCACTGAACAACTGATCTCCTGCCTTCATTTCACTGTGGTTTATTTGAGGTCCTCGTCATAGGCTTATGGTATTAGATTCTCCATCATTGTCCACTAATGCCTTCTTCAATCTTTTTTAAAACTTTTCCAAAACCTTCTATGCTTGATTTATGTTTTCCCTCCCTACTTTCATTAATATGTCAACCTAAAACCCATTACCTTTCGACAGACCTTTATCATCACATTTTTCAGCTATTTCTTAGCCCTCGTTCTCATTCCAAATTACTCTTTTGAGGCCTCACATTTGACCTCAAGTGTTCTAACCCCAGCTTGAGAATTCCCCTTCCTTAATGCCTAAGGAACCTACTCTTTTCACCTGGTCCATTAGTAGGCTCCTGCTGGCTTCACCGGATGTTTGTCCAGTCTGACCTTACCCCGTGATCAACCATTTCAGCACTATTCTCAACAACTCTCCGGATTTCCTTGCTCCCCTGGCCTTCTATGTACAGGGCGTCTTCTTACGTTATTCAGTTATGAATCCATATCACCACTCACCATTCCCTCCCACTCTCAGTACGAAACCCTGCACATGCATGCCATCTGTACCCGTACTCCTTGCTCAGTGTTGTTTCTGAGTACAAGCCTACAGTAGCTTTTCTTCATACGCTTTACTTTATCAAGTCTCATTCTTCATTCTCTTTTTCAGTTGATGACCTTGCCTCCTACATTAGTAAGAGGATCTAGAGCATCCAGTGTGGTAAGCTCACTGGCTGGCTCTCATCTCCTTCTCCAATATCTCTGAAGTTTTATCATTTTGTTTCCTCAAGATATATCTTCACCTTTTCCTACATTCTCCTCCTATCTTGGAGTTTATCCTCTCTACTTCTGATCTCTATCTTTCCCTTTGGTTCCATCAGTGATATCTTTTTTTTTTTTTCTGTACTTGAAGACAGAAAAAAATAGTAGTACTATTAGTACTTCATAACAGTACTAAATTAATTGTAACAGTATAGTGTTTTGCCCTGTCATCTACTCCTGCCCTTCAAAATCTTTACAGCTGGTATATCTCAAAGTGAGTTTTATAGAACACTAGAACCTCAAGATGAACCTCAAAAAAAGTTCGTTGGTCAAACAAATACAGGAAACACAGAATACTATATGTCTCTCTTACAAACTCATAATGCCCATAAGGATATTAAAGGTGTTGAAGACCCCAGCATTGTCCAAACTTACTGGATTACAGAACCATCCCCCACTCCCCCATCTTTCTACTGGCACATTTATTAACTTCAGAATATGCTTAGAGAAGATGCTTTAATGGATTTTCCCTGGCTCTAAACTCTTTAGCTTGGGTATGTTAGTCCACTGAATCTGTATCAAATAAGCCCTCTCAGATTTCCTTTCCATCAATACTCCATTTGGTCTAAACTGGTTAACTTACAGAATGTCAGAAAGACTAAGCACGTTCGTGTCTCTGAGCCTCTGAACATACCATTGTGGCTGCTTGGAATGCCTCTATGACCTTTTTGTTATCTAGGCCTTTCCTTTCTTTCAAGGCCTGTATCAATCATGTATCTGTTATGAAAACTGTCTCAGCCCATGCCGACCTCTGCTACTCATTTAACACTTAGATAAATGGTTGTAGTTTAACCCCTGTGTCCTCTATCACTGGTAAGAATGTAAATTCTCTAGGACATAGACCTTGGTTTACACATTATAAAAACTCCAGCACCTAGGGTGGCCCTTTGTGCAATACTAGGGGGTTATAATCATATTATTAGAGGTCGTGAGCAGAAATAGTTAACACTGGGGCATGTTAGGTCAAAACTTGATTTCTGTAACTACGGGGTCAGTTTAATATGCTAAAGGCCCAGGTGAATGTACCACCGCCTTGTGGGGAAGAAATACCATCCAGTATTACCATCATCACCTCCACAAACGGTAACATGTATGCTTTGGGGAGATGAAGGCTAGATCTAGAAGAGCAAAGGCAGCTCTGTTCTTAGGTGAAGATGAGACCTTGCATTAGTTGACTCCAAATGGAGAGAAGACTAAAAGAATCTAGGACCATCAGAGGACCCATGAAAGGAACCAGTGGAACAAATGCCTCTCTACCAATGAGGAAATCATCATTCATGATCATTAAATCGTGTACCTGAATCATAAAGGAAAGCCTCTTTTCCTGCACAAGGAAGTCAGTCTTGTGCGAGGATCCACTGCTTACCACCATGCCTGGGACACAGAATATGCCATTCTGCAGGGTAGCAACCACCTGCAGGATGTCAAAGGACTGAACGTGCTCCTGCCTTCCAGGCATCTTCCAGCCTCTATCTCTTTGGGTCAATCTGGAGACACGTTGCATTGACGAAGTTAAGACAGCTTGGCTGCTGCTAGCACAACATGCTACCCCCAAACAATGAATTCCATCATTCTTGTAAAGCTCTTTTTCTGCCACACCACATAGACCACTGAGCAGATTTTAAGTCTCAGGCGAGTGTGCAATAACCAGATATTAAGGGACTTTGAGTTTTTCAGATAAAATGTATTCTGAAGTTAGGACTTAATGGATTCCCTGATAGTGAGTTTGTAGTGAGGCTAGGACTAAACATTTGGTCTCTTGATGCCCAGTCAGGGAGTTTGATTATGAGAGAAACAGAGTATAGCTTCCTTTCTTAAAACTGTAGCAACATATGATTTTCACATTTTGGTAGAGGAGAAAATGAATTTCATTAAAGTATAGCTTGTGAAGTATTTTGCTATCTTCCTGGATAAAAAGTGGTATACAAACCAAAGATTTAATTGAAAACTATTTATAAGTTAAAATGTTTACTTAGGCTTGCTTCAAAATAGGTATATATTGTATTATATAATGTATGAAAATAGTAGGATAATGGTAAAAATGCTATAATAGAAAATTCTGTGTTGGTCCTTAGTTAAAATTCCTAACAATGTATTATTTATTATCAGTAGTAATCAATAATACGCATTTTTAAAACTGGAATTTTTATTGTGGGAGATTATTGGGTGGGTGAAGCTAAATGGCTTAGCTAATTTTCTGTCATGTCCTTGTTTAGAGTTGCTTTCTGAACAATTTACACACTTGAGAGTAAAAATGAAGGGTAGCCTGACTTCTGAATGTGTCACAGGCCACTGGGTCAAGGCTGTTGCTTTCTGAGAGCCATGGGCAGTTTCTGCAGTAAAGTATCTTAATTTCTTCTTTTTTTTGTAAAAATAGTTTACTTTTATGTTCTTGGTGAAATTTGAGGTCTCTGCATCTCTCTTCTGATGTCACACGTGGTGGAGATGGGGGGATACTACTGGCAATCTTTGCACTGATTTAGACCCATCAGAGCTTACGTGGTACTTTCATGGCCACTCTTTAAAAGTGAGTTCTCCCCACCACGAGTTGCACAGATAAGTCTGGGGTGGGGGAGGGAGGTTTAAGTTGCCCAGCTAATGAGCAGAAGAGCTTAAATCTAAAAACCATGGTTTTCAGCAGAAAATCCTTTTTTATCCCCCAAATGCCATGGCTGCCAACAAGCTTTGTAGCAAATCCGAGAAGCAGAGTACTAGATGGAGAATCAGAAGAACTACCTTGTCTTCTTGGATCTGATAAGTACTAGTTGTGTGATCATGGTCAAGTCACTAACTTTTCTGAGTCTTATAAAATCATAAGCAAGGAAACAATGAATGACATAATTACCTTCCAGCCATAAAACCTCTCACCTGTAAAATCGTATTGATTAATAATGTGCTTGGCCTATCTCCCAAAGTTGTGAGGCTAAAATAAGCTGATGTATGTGGAAATGCTTTGCATTCTGTGAAGTATTGAATCAGTGTAGTCTCAAAGAACAGCTACTGGAGGAATTAGGAAAGGGCCCCATGTGTGTCTACAAACACAGCCAGTCCACTTCCATTCAGGTTTGAGGAGAAGCTGTACTAATGCACTGGCAGCAGCTCAAATCTCACTCCATCCTCTCCCCTTCCAGCGTGCTGCAGTGTCACTGGAGCAAAGTTACTTGAATGGCTGAGCCAAACACTCAAGTTCCAACTTTGCTGAGTAGAAGCCACAGAGAATTCTGAGCCACAGTGCAGGTAACAAGCACTGTTCCTCCAGGTGTGTCTGAAACACGGGGGAGACCCTGGGGAGTGATGTACAGGAAGCTGGGGAGGGAGGTCAGACATTCCTGCTCCCGAGGCCCAGTTTTCTCTTGTACACAGCTCCAGCCCACATGATTTCGCCTGGTAGTCCCAGGAGACAGAACAGACCCAGAAAGAGCGGGAGCCTCCTCTCCTGATAACCTAAGTGCTCTGATTGAAAGGCAGAGGGTATCAGCAGAGTGGCTGTACTGAGTCGGCATTGATTTCTCCAGCCTTTGTCTGCGTCTGGTTTCTGTCTCGTTTGGAGGTGGTTACTGTTACTACAAGCAGCATGAATCATGTCTCTGTTAAAAAACAGAGCTTCAATTGTCTTATATAACCCCTGGTAACTGCAAGTCTAATAATAGCAAGCCATTTACAGGTAGGGAGTCTGTCTTCTCCCAGACATACACGCACACACTACTTCCAGTGCCTCACAGTAAAGTGAGACAGGCAGCAGAGGGAGAAAGGGGACAGCACGACTGACTTTTGGGGCAATTTTAAAACATATTGAATAATCATGCATCACAGGGCCTGATGGCCAACATGTTTAACTAAACTAGTTTTATAAACTGCAGGAATCAAGCATTCTTCTTCAAAGTATTTGAAACAGCAAGGAATCCAAACACGCCAGACAGACACCTTTTCTAGCATCCTATTACTGTATAAAACCCCCAATCTCCAGCGATGGGAGGGTGTGCAGGGGATAGGAAGAAGGTAGAAGTTTCACCAGATCTGCAACTAGCTTGCACCAGATAGGTTTAATTTTCCAAGGACTTTTTCTTCTCTCCTTTTTGTGTGACCAGATAGAGATATTTCAAAGGTTCTTGGCTACAGTCATTGCATAATATTCTAGAGAGTGAAAACACTGAAAACATGGCTGCAATGTCCCACTTGTCAGGCTATACTTTGTTGGGTACTGTTATCTGAGCCACTTTCTTTGGGAGGGAGAACCTTGTATCTGAAGACCTGTATTTCCCCCATGAGCATAATCTCTGCCTTGTAAGACAAGATGAGGTCTTTTGTACATGATCCCCACTCCACCACCCGTTAAAGTGATGACCAAGAAGCAAAATAAAAGGACAGGCTGGAAAAAAATGACTCAAAAATTATGAATGTAAGTTTTTCTTTAAACCACCCATTTGACTGAGGAAAAACTGGCTCTAGATAGCAAGTTAAAAAGTGTATGAGGAAAAAATAATCTAAATTTGTAACATGCATGTCTCCATTTCCTCACTGCCTCATCATGGCCATCCTAAGAAAAATCACTGCAGGCTATGTTTTTGGAGTGTGCATTCCCAGGAGCCCAGTAGCTCTAGATATCATAGAAATTGGACCAGGGGAGGACTTCATGGAAAATTACAGAGAGAGGCTACATCCTGTCACTCACTTGGGCTAGGACCACAGATGGAAAACTTCCTTCTCTGTTTTGACTGTTCAATAACATGAAACAGTGGACTCGGCTAGTTCAAATCAAAGAATGCCCTAGGACACACCTACTTTAAGGACCAGCACCTGGGCTATGCTCTTCAGCTGTTTAGGAATTCAGAAAGGCATATGGATATAGTTATAAGTCAAAATGGTTATGTTGTCCTCAAAATAGTATTTATTCTGCCTATTTCCTTTTGGAATACTCCCTACATCCATAAGCAAAAGAGTTTTGAATAAAAGGAGGAAAGAAGAGAAAGAAAAAGAAAAAAAAAAGAAGAGAGGAGAGAGGAAGAGGAAGGAAAATGACTAATGTCCTGTTATCCCAGCCTGCAAACCTGGCAGGAGTTGATAACAAAGCCTCTACTACTGCTGTCTAGTAGTACTTGCTACGTGCCATGTGGATATGGTTTCTGAAGGAAATGAGTTCTAGATTTTCCTCACAAATATCCAAATGCAGAATAGTAGGGATCTTGACCACTAAATCACCCCACATAACAGCAGTGGAATGTAGCTGACGGGGCTAGACTCTTATTTCATTCACTTTGTGAATTAAATTGCTCTTTGAGTTGGTATGCTGGTGAACTAAATGTTTTAATAAAAACAGCCACGAGACACCACAGTTTCTTTCACAAAAGACTTTTCCCTCTGACTACTATTGTTGAATGACTCCTGCTGCTGGAAGAGCAGATAATTTGCCTCTTCTCCTTTTCGTGGTCTCGAAAGCCAGGCTCTTCTATGCATGTGTGAAGAGATTACACTCACCTGGCATTTCAGGGCACTATGTCAGCCAGTTCCTTCACAACGGTGTGTTTGGCACTCGAGCTAGGACTTGGTGGGCCAGACACATTTAAAATGTAAGAGTGGATTATTATATTATTTTGCGCTGCAACAGTAAGAGTATTTCTGGATTGTAGCTGACAAGTAGATCATAATAACCGTATGTGGTGCAACAAACCACAAGACATTGTATCAGAAGCTCAGAGGTAATATTTTCAAATGACCCAGAGATTGTTTTGAAAAAGAAACATGATGGATGCTTTTTCCCCCTTTCAATAAGCATTTATTGAATGCCTAATGTCAGTGATGGACTCTCTATTCACAGAAGGAAGCTGGGCTACGCCAGACTCTCACCATGTTCTTTCTCTTCTAACACTGAATGAAATATCAGTAAAACACGAAGTACAGCCTTTTTTCAACCTGATAGGCAATCAGTATGTAGTAACTGGCCATGCGGATGAGAGCAGGAGCTGGTGATATTAATGGCAGTGGGAAGGACTTCCTTACAAAGGCACCTCAGTTTAGGAACATCCAGGGACAATTCAGAGGGGATACCTAAGCAGATCTGGTCTGACCTATTTATGCTTCCCAGCAAAGGTCTAGAACTCTAGAAACCTTGAAAAATCTAATAATATGATCATGCCATTTTTATAGGAATGATAGGATTTTGATGAAGAGGTATCTATATTTATCTAGTGAGCTTCTCTGTATTTGTAGAAT
Organism: Neophocaena asiaeorientalis asiaeorientalis; assembly: GCF_003031525.2. NCBI lineage: Eukaryota > Metazoa > Chordata > Mammalia > Artiodactyla > Phocoenidae > Neophocaena > Neophocaena asiaeorientalis. The sequence goes on along the minus strand of NW_020185333.1, from coordinate 1,010,545 downwards.
ACTCAGAATACTTCTGAGAACCCATCTTAATTTTTAGAACCGTTTCTAAGAATCCAGCAATTTATTATTTTAAAATAAACTTCAAAGCAATTAATTAAGAAGCTTGTTGATAATCAAGAGACACAAAGCAAGGCTGGTAGGATAAGACAAAGTTAGAGTTCTCCAAAACGACTGCAGAGAAACTGAAGAAATGACAGTGTTTGGCTGGAAGGCATCTGCCTGTAGATCAGACGATGTGGGTCCCCAGCCATGTTTGTCAACTGCTGTAGATATTACAAATCATCACACTTCTCCTGAGTCTCACTTTTCACCTATTTAAAATGGGAGTGTTGGATGTGATGGTCTTTAAGATTCTTTGCAGTTGTAGCATTTGACGAGTTTAAAGTAAAAAAAGTAATTCCCCCTTCCTCTTGTTTTGGTAAACAGGTGGCTTTCCCTTCATCTGTGTCTATGTGGTTTGCATTGAGTTTTAGGTTTCTAGGTTCTAGAAGTCACATAGTAAACTTTCAAGTCATTTTTCCTTGTGTACATGATAAAATGATAGTGGAATAACTCTCTTTCTTTCCGTATCCGTGTCTCTTCTCAAATCAGACTTACACGCCTAACATTAAAAACACAATCATTCCGTCACTGATGAAGATTCTTCTCATCCTCATCACAGACCCTCACTCATGCTCATGCAAGCTTATCAGATTGGGTTATTTCTATATTTATGTCCCGACTATTTTTTCTCTTCCAACTTGTTTATGAAATCCCTGGTAAGCATAAAGCTGCAAAAACAAAAACAAACAAATAAAACAAAACAGCCCTGTTTGAATAATTTACTTCAGTTAAGGGAGTATAAGAAAACATTCTAACACTCAGGGGAAAAAAGCTTTAAAAAATACTCCTGCCATAAAAAGAAACGAAATTGAGTTATTTGTAGCGAGGTGGATGGACCTAGAGTCTGTTATACAGAGTGAAGTAAGTCAGAAAGAGAAAAACAAATACTGTATGCTAACACATATATATGGAATCTAAAAAAAAAAAAAGGTTCTGAAGAACCTAAGGGCAGGACAGGAATAAAGACACAGATGTAGAGAATGGACTTGAGGACACGGGGAGGGGGAACGGTAAGTTGGGATGAAGTGAGAGAGTGGCATGGACATATATACAGTACCAAATGTAAAATAGCTAGCTAGTGGGAAGCAGCCGCATAGCACAGGGAGATCAGCTCAGTGCTTTGTGAACACTTAGAGGGGTGGGATAGGGAGGGTAGGAGGGAGATGCAAGAGGGAGGGGATATGGGGACATATGTATGCATATAGATGATTCAGTTTGTTATACAGCAGAAATTAACACAACATTGTAAAGCAATTATACTCCAATAAAAATGTTAAAAAAAAAGTACTAGAAAGACTAGTATAGTGGCCACTCATATACCCAACGCATAGATGAAAAACTTATTGTTTTGTCACAAAAAAAAAACCTCCGTATCTTAGAAAAGACTAAATAAAATGTTATAGCAATGATAGCTTCATATGTTGTTATTCTTTTTCATTATATAGAATGCTACATATGGGGTTTATAGTCTGTTGTACAGATGTGGGTATTTTTCCCAGTCTTTCTCAGGCCACTCTGCATCCTCGAAGCCAAGAAGGTTCAAGGCTTGCAGAGCTAGCTTTATATAGACAAAGGAGCCACAAAGAAAACCCAGTACCTGGAGCTTATATAATATCCTGCCTAGGCAGTCCATTTACTCATGACTTGCTCTTTCCCATCTGTGTCCTGTTCCTTTGCTGGTTTGACTCCCTTCACCTAGGATGCCCTCTGTTTGCCTCCCTTTACTGCTCAAAATTCCCCCTATCCTTCAAGACCCACCTAGCTCAAGCCCCATTTCCAAGAAGCAACTTAGGTTGACCCAACTTGGGACCCAGTGATAATTTTCATGGCTAGCAATCGATAATTAGCCCTTGTAATAACTGGAGTCACTGAGAACACGTATCTAAGAAGTTCTCAGAGAACACCAGAGAAAAAGGTTGTAAAGAGTTGCAGAGTCCTCATAAAAGGAAAAAAAAAAATGCTAGCTTTAAGAACAGGACCAATATAGAAGCTGTGGTACAAAAATTAAAAGTTGTAGCCTTGTGGGCTTCCCTGGTGGCGCAGTGGTTGAGAGTCCGCCTGCCGATGCAGGGGACACGGGTTCGTGCCCCGGTCCGGGAAGATCCCACATGCCGCGGAGCGGCTGGGCCCGTGAGCCGTGGCCGCTGAGCCTGCGCGTCCGGAGCCTGTGCTCCACAACGGGAGAGACCACAACAGTGAGAGGCCCGCGTACCGCAAAAAAAAAAAAAAAAAAAAAAAAGTTGTAGCCTTGTAAAGAAAAGTTGTAGTTTGTACAGAAAGGACTTTTTTTTTTTAATAAAGCAAAGGATATTCTTTCTTAAAAGTAAGAGTTAGCACACTGGATATCGCAATGTACAGTACCATGAAGTTTGATTGAACTAATTATGAAGCTAAAATATCAAGATTTTAATAGAAAGAAAATGGGGCACAGATTAATAAGGCAAAGACAGAGGTGTGTGTATAAAATCTGAATTTCATCTCCCTCCAGTCTCCCTCAGTCTGATGGCCACACCATGCATTATGATCAACTCTGCCAGTACGTAGCTGGGCTTAAGTGATGGGCCATGATACATTCTGATAGTAAAAGATAGAATGAAGCTAAGGAATGCTGGATGCTGTTATACATGTATATGATTTTATTTATGTGTATATTTTTATATCTATATATACAAACATATATATTTGTATGATGTTTGGCAACCTCACCCATGGTATTCCTGTGAAGTAGGCATGTGGTAAACATAATTAGCCCATTAAACAGATGGTAGGGCTCTGGCATATCTCACCATATTCTAAAATGGTGGAGCTGTGAGCAGGGACTGGAGAGAGAGTGCAGTTTGATATATGGGTAACTGCAAAGCTCTGTGAATTGCTACTTTCCTGAAGACAATCTGGGTAGGTTGCATTTGGCTGAGAACTGGGGATGGTTTGGGAAGATTTAAAAATATACAAGGGGACAACTTTTCACATTCATTCAGATATAGTATCTTCATTTTCACTTACTAGGGACTTTTTTTTTTAAACAGCTTTTTCTCTTAACTCATCTGTGTTCCAAGCAAACTCAAATTGCCGAGTAGATTAAAAAAAAAAAAAAACAAAAAACGAGAAAAACTAAACCCTACACGTCAAGTAGAAACACCAGGCAATTTTTTTTTTTAAATTGTCTTTACAAAGTGCACTCTTGGAAAGGATCAAGTTGAACAGAGGTTTGGTACCACAAATATAAACACACAGCTCTCATTGTCACTCAGTGACCAGATATGTGCAAAAGCACATGTGATGAACTTTTACCTGGCTGAATTATGTGGCCATGGCATTGCCACTCCATGGTACAGCTGGCTGCAGAGAGCCTGTAATCAAATATTCTAGCCCAATTCTTGGTCAGTTGAAATAGGGGCTAGCAGAAGAGAAAGGGTTACTAAAAGTTAAGACTCGAATTTACAAATGTATTTGAACTGGCTTCAAGAAGACATGAAACATCAATACCTCTGGAGAATAGAACTTGCAATTGACTGTTCTTTACCATCTGGTCTCAAGAACATTTTCTGCTTGGAAGTTGCATAAGCAATGAAAAAACACACAAACAACTTCCTGTACCATGCTTTTGGTCACTTATAATGATGCATTACAAAGTAAGCCAGCTAAATATGAGCGACTCTGCCTTACTCCAGATGACAAATACAGTATACAACTAAGACCAGCAACAGAGAACATCTTTATTTTAAGAGATCTAGACTAGAAAGATATTCAAGAACAAATATCCTTCCTTCTAAGGTATTTGTCTTGAGTAGTTTTGGCTAGATTGATTTTTTTTTTTTTTTTTTTTTTTTTTGCGGTACGCGGGCCTCTCACTGTTGTGGCCTCTCCCGTTGTGGAGCACAGGCTCCGGACGCCCAGGCTCCGTGGCATGTGGGATCCTCCCGGACCGGGGCACGAACCCGCGTCCCCTGCATTG
>NW_020185333.1:985967-1006384 GCF_003031525.2 Neophocaena asiaeorientalis asiaeorientalis | reverse complement strand
TTTTTTGCGGTACGCGGGCCTCTCACTGTTGTGGCCTCTCCCGTTGTGGAGCACAGGCTCCGGACGCGCAGGCTCCGCGGCATGTGGGATCCTCCCGGACCGGGGCACGAACCTGCGTCCCCTGCATTGGCAGGTGGACTCTCAACCACTGCACCACCAGGGAAGCCCTAGATTGATTTTTAATGTCACTACAAAACCATGTCTAATTTTTTCCAAATTAAAAAAAGACCAACAAAAAGAGCTATACTGGGGAATGAAATGTTCCATATATATTTTTTAATGACATAAACTTGCCTCTTTAAGCAATAAAATATATCTTACACTTTTTTTAAATAGAGAAATTTTACATATCTCTGTTTTCTTAAACAGAGTAGGCTGCTATCATTTACATTTTTTCTTATACTACAGGGTTATCCTTGTGAATACCCATTGCTCCTATTTATCAGAAATACACTTTTTTTTTTCTCTTGAGAATCAGCCTCATCTCTCTCTGCTCAGTCTAATGGCCTCAGTCTAATGATCCACTGCCATAGCTTGTTGGTGTCACTGTCCCAGTTTTTAAGAGCCATCTCCTTCCAACCTGTTATGCTATTATATTTCCTACTCTGCTTAGGATTGGAAAATTAGATAAGTGAGTGCTATGGAGACAGTATTGCCTGGAAGGGTTCGGTTGGAAACTTTGGGATGCTCATTTTGATGTTTGAAGGTCTTCATTTATTTATTTGTTCAGGGTTGTAATTCAGAAGTCTGAACTGCAAGAAATCAGACTTCGAGTTGTACAACACCGAGTGTGACATTTATGCTCTTTTATTGCAAGGGTTTTCATTTTCAAAGAGTTGCCCAGAAATCCATTCTTGATCACTTTATTTATAGGTCTCTGATCCATTCCATTTCACTCCCTTGATTTCTGCAGGCAATGGAACTAACATGATAACACTGAGAAGTAAAGAAATAGCACATTTTTTAGGATAAGGTGGGATAGTCTTGGTAATTGACTTCATAGGTATGGAAGCAAAAGTATATAGTCAAGTTAGAAAATCTCTCTGGACTTCCCATTTTTTCCTAGATTTTGAATGGGACTCTGGCCTTACTGGATATTAGAAAAACACTACAAAATTGTAAAGTTATTTATGCTAACTTAAGCATTCAGAAAAGTAACATCTGATCATCTTTTTCCCCTTTCCCCTAAAGGAGAAATCACTGTAATTCAAAATCTGTGATATTTGGGACAGGGATTTTGTTGAAATTTACCTTTTTTCTAATCTCTGAAAATGGGACTTCTAAGTAAACTAATAGTGTTAAGATTGTTGGGAGGGAGGGAGAAAGGAGAACCATGTTTACATATAGGAGGGGAAAACGAAAACTTAAAATATTAAAAAATACACATACCTGATAACGCTACTGACAATTCTTATTTATTGAAATCAGTGCTTAAGAAACTCTATGTGAGAGGCCCGCGTACCGAAAAAAAAAAAAAAAAAAAAGAAACTCCACCTGTGAACACTTTGAAATTCCAGTTCAAACCACATTAAAATATTCCATGATTCATACTTTCAGGCAATTCAGATTGGTCTCTTTTTCCCAGTTTATCCCAACTGGTGAAGTTTTACAAAATAAACATCTTGAGCTTCCTAGAGTTACATTTTTACTTGTTTGACTTATTTGCTGATTTTTGTAATTTGCTTATATGATAAAAATTCTATGTAAGTGCTAGGACTATTGGTTAGAGATTATTTTTGGATCAAGAGAGTTTGCAAGAAACTATCAATTTTGTAGCAGCCAAGGTTATGCAGACTAAAGCAGAAGTTCGGGCATAAACTGTCTTCCACCCGTTCTCCACAACAGCAGCTGAGGACATGGTTGACGAGTTCTGAAATTCATTTACAACATTGCTAATCTTTTAGGAATCTTATAACCTTGCCTGAGCTTTCCATCATCACTGGAGAAAGACCTTGACAGAATTAGAACTGGTCGTCATGGTCTCCCTTCCTTCCAGTGATCCACTTTTTCTTTGGTATTGGAACAGTCAAAAGACTCCATGTTTTGAAATTCCGTGGAAGACTTACGATTGAATAATTTTCTCACATCTCTGTTTGCGCTTTCGCAGTCTGGTTGTGTTGATTTGTGTCTCATAAGTAGACATTTCCTTTGTTGGTTACAAATCAATGCTACAGAACAAACCTGCCAGCCCATTCCCACCTCCCCATCCCCCCTTGCAGTTTGAAAATCAAAGCACAGTTTTCTTTTAAAAAATTAATTTAATTGGTTGGTAATATATTAAAAAAAGAGGACGCTCCAGAGTTAAAAAAAAAAAAAAATCCATGGGAAATAGAGCTCCTCCCAAGTGAGTGGCTGTTGTCTTCTACCACCTAAAGCAGGGACTGCCTAGTGGGAGGGCAGCACCCAGCCCCATCCTCCTGGTTTGCTCCCTTAACCCAATCACTGTCCTCACCTTCACACCCCACAAGGCTGCCCAGAGCAGCGCACTGTGATGTCACAGTCAGATATGATTTCATGGCAGGGAAGAAACAAAAGGGCGGAAAAGGTTGAATGTATTCTGCTTTTATTCAGATCTTCTAAGAGGGGGCAAAAGGGAAGATAATTTTTTTTCTAGGAGAAAAAGAGCACAAGCTTTCTCAAGGTGAATGTGAAAACTCAGTTCTGAAGATACCCTGGCGCTTTTACCCCAAGTGGATAAGCACGAATAAAGAAGCACAAAGAAGTACTATCATTAATCGGAAGGCTCTTGCCTGCACTTAGCTACAGGTGGAAAGCAAGCAGGCACGATGTGATCTACCTAGATTAAAAGAGCAATTTTCTGTCCTCTTCTTTTCCTTTTAAAAATAGCCAATCGATTTTGGCCTAGCTGTTGCTGACTGTACCGGGTCCATTTTCATACACCACTGATTAAGTGGTATGCTCATGGCTGAAGGCACTAGAGCAGGGACAAGCAGAAGCTGCTGAAGGAATGGGGATGGAGACCAAAGGCCATAGCTCAGAAAGGCCACAGGTTCACGCTAGTTTGGTGCTCCATGAAGGTCACGGTTACTAGCACTGTGCTGTTCATATAGCATTTTAGACTTGGACTAGCTGAAATATAATTCTGGGAGTTTGAAGCCTGGAATTCATTTAGCTTTTTAAATTCTGACCTTAAGTACCAAAGGAAAAGAAAAAGAAAACAAAGTCCTTTTTTTTTTTTTTTTTTTTTTTTAAATATGGATAGGGAAAATATTGTGTCCTGAATTGCAATGGCATCCGACATGAAGATGGGAATGTGCTTCTCAGGAATCAGCTTATTTAACTGTTTTATGAAAAAGTTATATTTTTATCTGTTACAGAGTTAGAGTCATCTACCAAAAGAGGATCTAGTTGTTTTGAGACCTTGGTGGGTAAAATTACATGAAAACGAAACACAGAATACAGGACTTTCATATAGGGTTGACTCTATGCTGGGATTCATTGAGCAGCCCTCTGAAAAGAGAGATCTCTACTAGTTCTGGGAAATAACCATCTTGGTTATGATGAGAAAGTACAACCTTAACCAGAATCTGTGTGGCTGGAAAAACAAACTCTGGAGGGATTCTCTCAGATCACTCTTAGAGAGACCCAACATCCACAGATGTGTCTTCAGAAAAAGGCAAGTCCACCTGACAGGTGAGGCTATAGCTCAACAGTAGATCTGAGGACACGGGGACTGGAATTAGTAAAATCCATTTCTAAAAATTGAACCTACTTCTTTTTTCTTTCGCCTACTGCTTCCTCTGTCCCTTCTCTCCTTTTTTTTTTTTTCTCTCCCATTATTGTTTACTTAATTTGAATCCTGGCCTTAATGCAGACAGAACAGTATCCAGAGGTACTATTAAGATAAGAAATTTCAGGAAGAAAGATTTAATGATGGGCTTAGGAGTTTTTGGAGGAAGAATAGAAAATTAGAGAGAAACGAGAGAAAAACTAAGAAGTTAAATATCAGAATCAGCACGATGGCTGAAGACAAGCTCCTGTGAGACACAGCCAGCCGGCCTGCATTTTCCAGAACAAAATCAAACAGGAAGTAACAGGGCCAGCACCCCTCTCTCCTCCATTCCTCCCTCCCATGTAAATTGCGGGGAAAAAAACGAAAATGTTCAGATTAAAGTTTTCCTTCAAAAGCTGGAAACTGACCAAAGTAAAAGAAATAAGAGAGCTGGTTCTAGCAGGTAAAATGCCAAAGAGACATCATATTTTGGGGGCGGGGGGGGGAGAGAAACTAGGGATCAAACGCACACACAGTTTGGAGAAAAGTCAGGGTCTATGGGTAACGAAGGGTGAAGGTAGCAGACAGGTGGCAAATCAGAAGTCTGGAGGAGAGAAACGGCTTCGTTTTGGGCAGTCGTTTTCTGGAGGAGGGGTGGGGAGTGCTAGGGAACATGACTACTCTTGGGGTGCAGGGGAGACAAAAGGCTGAGAGGAGGCCAGTGAAGGAACAAAACCAGGGAGTTGTCTGGGGGCACTGAGTCAGGGGTTCAGTTTGGATGGTAACAAGCTCTCAGAACATGGCTTTGAGTCTTAGAAAAAAACGTCGCTGGAACAGATGGCTACTTACAGGGTTAACAACACACTAAGCTCTTCCATTTCCAAATCTGATGCTGAAGTCCTGCCTAGAGCAGCAAGCACGTACATGCAAAACATCGAAACTCCACAAAATGTGGGTTCGGGGCCAGAGAGGAGTTGTGTGAAATGTGCCACCTTCTCGTGCACACCCCAGGACAGCACAGAGCTCTGGCAGGGAAATCGCCAGTGAAAGCGGAGACTTCCAAGCCATCCCACAGAGATAAACCACCCCAGGTCCCCAGCGACTTCAGGCAGCAACGAGGACGGTTTTCATGTTCCAAAACTAATTGGACAGTAAGGAGTGTCCGTAAGAATAAAAGGGGGTGGGAGTGGAGGATGGAAATAAAAGGGGAAAAAAGTGTCCTTGTTGAAAGTTTTAAATTACAGGCTCAGTAAAAAACTGGCATTCCACCACATCCGGTCTAGTTACCAAATGGAAAAATAGGGTCATTAACATGTTTATTTGAATTACATTAGTCCTTCTCTTTCATATTTAATTTATTCTGTTAGAAAAAAAAACACAAGGCTCTGCAGGCTGGTGAAAGGCAGGAGTGTAATGGATCAGGGAGTTGAAATGCAATGATCTTTACCCATTATCTACCCTGCTAAGGCTTTTCAGAACTTACTAGGATCATTCAGGGATTCTGCCCCTCAGGAGGAAGGAAAGGGTACAGAGAGATGAAAGGCACGGATGCCACTGAGTTATTACAATATTGAAGTACATTTGAACTAAGGTGTGGGAGTGGGATTTTAATGTAAAGGAAGTTGAGGAAAAGAAGAAAAAGTTGGGATAAATGACCTCTTTCTGGATTGAATGTCCAGACACAAGGTCGATGCTAGGCTTATTGAACATTCTCTACGTGATATGGATGGTGTAGAATGCAGAGAAATCCCCATGTGATTGGTTTTCTGGGTGTTAAAAGGTCAAGTCTTCATGATGACCCCATGAGCCTTGCTGCTGCCCAAAACAGTTCCGATCAACATAAGTATAAACAAGTTTAACGCAATACATTTAGGGGAAAATGAAAGAAAGTATATTTTTAGGACGGTGTCTGGAGATGACCTGGTTATCACTGTGGTAGTGACAAGACCAGTCCTTACTCTACAATTTACTCACTACACTTGCACACATAATTTAATCAGTTCTCCCCATCCATAAAATGGGACCATGAACAGTTACCGTAGAGTTGAGAGGAACAAATAAGATAATCTATGTACAAGTGTTCTCTAAAGCACTTTACAAACGTAAGACATTCTTATTTCCTTAAGATCGCGGTGCCAAGTACAGGCCAAACAATGTGCCAAATAGCCTTAGAAACAGGATTAGAAACAAAGCAGGAAATGCTCTAAGTAAACTGAGGGGACGCGATCATCCATCTCAGGGCTGACTGGTGGTATCGCTCACTACCTGCAGGGATTTCTCACCGGGGCGTTGACCTTGGGTTCACAGACTGACTCCACAGTAGGCTGCCACCCACTCATAATGAGTCACATAAAGTTCAGATCTTACTTCGTGCTGCCGATGCTAATGTTGAGGTAAGCAGGTTTAGGCTTTTTAGTTGCAGATTTCTGCTGGCATTGTCAGAATGGTAGCCATTCACTGCAACACAGGCCGGCCAGCCCAACCTAGACTTGGTTCTGGGCCCCTGAGCGCTCCAAGTTCAAGTTCCAGTTCCAATGGAACAAACTGGATAGGGAAGCACTGCCTTGTGCCTCTTCCTTAGGACCTCCAAAATGAGTAAAAATTTCAATTTCTACCTTGACCGTCAGGCAAGTTTCTCACTTTGCCACAGACAGAATCACATTTTCTGTTATGATTCCTCCTTTTGGTCCTGTTTGTTGAACATTTTGCCAGCTGCCTCTAAGCTGAACCTTGGCTCAAATACAATCGCATTCACATTAAGATCATTCTGGTTTGAGCCCAGAGTATACCTAGGATGTAATTTTGACAGAGGATGGGGCGAGTTAAACAATAACAACTCTATTAAAGATAATGGTAGCCTGTTGGTGGGACACTGTTTCTGGATGAAGCACTTTGATAAACAAACAAACAAACAAGCAAATAAATAGATAAGACTAGGAGAAAGCTCAGAATCCATGGAAATAATCATCATATAAGATGAAGAGTTCCATTTATAATGACCAAATCCAGGAAGGGATACGATAAATGTCTATAAAAAATGAAAGGCCTGGGTAAAGTGAATACTATGGATTTGTTTATCAAATCCTAGTATACGTGATATAGAAATCATCTTGTTACTCTTTAAAAGAAACAAATTAAGTAAAAAATCGTTTATACAATAGGCAGGAAACATAAAATTCATTAAAAGTTGAAGACAGACGTAGTATGATGACAGCTTAGGTAAATTCACGGATAATAAATCTATAGTGGTTTATTCAGGGAAACTGGGATGCCTGGAGGAAAGTAATTCTAATTCTTGAAGTTATCAAAGGACAATTGTGTCTTACATAACAATTTCCTGGTCCTGTGATCAGAAGGTGAGCGCTGAGCTGAAAGGTCCATGGGCCCACCCAGTGGGGCTTTGCTTATAACCATATGCTCATAAGAAACTAGCAGCCAACTGTAGTACCGACAGTAAGCATGCTGGGGCCAGTAGTGCCACAAATTCTCCAGCCTACACCCAACCTACAGTCACGTGTGAGGGACTGCCTAAGTCATGTCTTTCTCTGCAGCAATTGTTATCATCTCCATGTTATAGATGAGAGAACTAGGGATCAGAGAAGTTCAGAGAGGAAAAGTAATTTAACAAAGGACACACAGCTGGTAAGTGGCAGACCTGGGATTTGAACTCAGGATTATCTGCTTCCAAAGCTGTGCTACTCCACTGTTGCTGTTTTCTTCCCTGTAGCCTGATATATTAACAGCTTACAATGACCAGTGTCATCTGTTAAAGCTACATGAAGTCTTGTTCTTCATTTCCCTCCATATCTAAACTGTGTGTGCAGTAGCTTCTTGCTAAGAAACCATGTGAACATCCACAACTTTAAGATGACTCCAGGTCTCATTAAGAGGGAACAAAAGAAGCAAGCAGATCATGAGAGGGTAAAGGCATACGGCTAGTAACACATGCAGCCATGGATTACTATACAGTACCACAGACGACACTGTATACTAACAGCAATTCTTTCTTATCTTATCAACCCATCTAAGGATTCATTCTTACTTTTCCTAATCTAAGCTCATATATTTCAATAAAAGTAACATCTAAGAAGTGAAGGGGTATTGCAGATGCCAAGAACCTCCTTGCCTTATTAATTCGAACGATGACTGGGTTACCTAAATGGAAGATGGGAAACGCAAGAAAGATCTGGATGGTGGGGAGAAGCATGGTGAAGAGGAGAAGAGGAATCAGAGAAAAATCCAGGGTTCACTTTCCAAGACTGTGGATGATTTAGGCCTCATGAGCTTGGTTTCCTCCATATTTTGAAGAGCTTAAATTCAGTTGCAGGAGACTTTGTGATATAAGAGTGCTGCTAGCCTAAAGCTATGATAACATATTTTAGGAGCTTTCTGTCCCTCAAAACAAAAATAAGAAGCCTTTCAAAACTGTTTATGCCTTTGAATATGTTGGTAAACACCTGTAACTTAACTTCTGTCCTTGCAGAGTGGGGCCAGTTATTTTTTTATATATTCAGGATTATTGTATCCATTTGTAAGTGAATAGGAACTATTTATGTGTATTATTATTTACTTTTACCTGAATTAAAAATTCAGGTAAAAGTAAAGTCACCTATAATCTTTTATCCAGGGTTCTCTTCCATTTTCTTCTTTACATTTCTGTTCCATTTTTTCTTTTTGCATGATATTAGCCACAAGTATAATAAGTTTTTATCGTACTTGCTGGGAACTCATTGCTTTCACAAATACTCCCCTGGAGATGAACTAACTACCCAAATAGTGACTATCACTTGCCAATGAAAAATCAGTGTGGTTTGATGTTATTTAGAAAGGATTGAAATAATTCTCTGAGCAGAAATTCTTTTATTATTTAAGAATACCTCCTACCTAAAGACTTACTTACCCTCAACACCAATTTGACAATCTCACCCCAAATAAGGCCTGGGGATGTGGCATTACCAAACCTGGCAAAGCTATGTCATGATGTCAGTGCTTAACTGAGTTAAAGAAACTGGTAAGAAGAAAGAGGATATGAGAAAAATGTCAGGGGTTATTGTCTAGACCCAGGGAAACACTTCTCATTGTGTTAAAAGACTCACAACATCACGTACTGACTGGACTCTCTTTACTTTCCATGCAGCAATATTGACTGTAATATTTAATTTTCACAGTTTTTTCCTACTGGTAAAATATCAACGAAGACTGGTTAGCTCAGCCCCTTGAATTTAATTCTGACTACGTTAAGTTGTGGGATTGATCTCTGCTTAGCTCATGCCCTTCGACTTGGGGGAGGAGGGACATACCGTGGACAGAACATTAAAGTGATGACCAGCAGCTTTGAGCTCTGGCTCTGGCTCTCGATACTAATTAGATGTGTCGAGTTGGGCAAAATGACCCAACTGTCTAGGCCCAAATGCCTTCATCTGTAAAGAGAAGGACTCCTTTCAAATTTAAAGCTCCGATTTTGTCTGACTGTTTTTCTTGGTTAGAGTATGGTTTCAACGAGGTTAACATCATAAATTCATTCTCATACAAGTAAGATGGCCCAGGATAGTGCTTTCCACATAGCACTTGCTCAATGAACATTTGTTCAATGACTATATTTCTTGGTATAGAGAAAAACTCCGTTTCATAGTCAAAAATTCTAATTTAGGTTAAAATGGAGAGCTGCCAAGAGAGACCATAGGGCTTAGTACCAACGCATCTGAGCCCCTGGGCAAAACAGTTCGAAACACAGGTCTCACTAATGTTGAGTCAGTGGTATTGCTATAGCTGGTTGTGGTATAAGAACAAGGTCACCATCTGTTACTCCTAAAATCAGCCAAAAGTGCTCTTCCCAATACTGTCTTCCAAAAAGATATTAATTCTAAAAGAATTCTCTAAACTTGAGATTACAGAATAGCTCATCAAATCCTCATGACACTCATTTGAGGTATGAAAATCACAGATAACTTTCTCTTCATTTTTCATGTGGGAAAAGAGAAGCCTGCTTCCATTGCAGGTCACCTTAGTTGCTACAGGGGTGGGAAACAAGTTAACCTTTAATACTATAAAGCTTGAACCACTACCTCTGTGTAAAATACTTGAGTCTAGACTTTGCCCATATGTAGGATATCCAGTGATTCAGGTGGTGATATATGGCCCCAATTTTGCCTCAGATAATGAGAATCACGTCATAAAAGAACATGTAAAAAATATAAATTAAGTGAGACAGTACCAACCACCAGACCAGTGTGATCAGATGAACCATAATTTGAATTCTTTGGCAATACTTTAAAAACTAACTAAAAAGAGGGATTAGAACCTGGGAGATGAAGGATTAAACATTAGAACAAGTCACCTCAGATCATAAATGTTCTCTGACATCTTCAATTTGCTTCCAACATCTAGGGTTTTCTTTGTTTCCTTTTGTTTTTGGTTCTGCGAGTGCAGTGTGTTTGCCTTCTCTTCTTCTAGAATAGGCCAGGTAGAGCTGTGGAGGGTGAACCCATCCCAGAGGGCTGACAGAGCTCCTCCTCTGGCCACACAGCAGATCTACCGAGTCTCAGGTCTCCTGGGGTGGGGGTGGGGGGGGCAGCAGCGACAAATGAGCACTGGTTTTATTTTAGTAGCTCCGTTGCAGTCCTGAAGGCAGCTGTCCTTACTGCACACAAGCAGTCCCTCTTTTCAGGGGGTTATAACTCAACCATCAAAATACCAAAATATGCTCTGGTTTGAAACTTGGTGTACAGAGTCCCAAGGCCCAGAGTGACTGTGGTTTACTTCCAAATTTAAGAAAATATTGAGTTGTGTAGGTTATTTGTTTACTGTTTTCAAATATGTTGGAAGAGTCTTTTAAACTTTCCATAGGAAAATGAAGTAAAAAAGACACCATTTTAGCACCTTCGGTAATTCATTCTGAATTTCAGCATACCACTGAAAGGACCAAGTGGTGGGGAAGAAAAGAGTTTGTTTTATTTTCTTACCAAATACAGATGTTTTGAGCACTTGGGTCCTCATCAGTGTTCAAAATATTGGTGTGTGGTAACACGATAAAATAAAGGCGTTAACTTCTTTGTTTCATTCCTTTCAGTGATGTGCATAATGGATTAATGAGTTCTTGTTTTGGCCCTTGTATAACTCAAAAACTCATTTCAACTTAGATAAATTAAGTAAGTAATTAGTTCATAATATGGCCTAATCACCTCTGGTATTTTGAAACAAACAAAAACACAAAAATGGCTGTTGCACATTTGTACTTAATTACTTCCATATAAAATACCCGTGGAGATTTTATTATAGGTGGCATACATTTCAAATTTAAGCTTTGTTTGTGATAGAAAACCTGGGCTAATGTATTCTGTAGATTCTGTATCCTTCCCTACTATTTTCCTAAAGAAAGACAGTCTATGAAACCACATTCTTGTTCTCTTAATTGGCAAAGGAAAGCACTTTACTTCAAAAACTCTGGAGAATAGGTTACTTCCCTCAGAAGCTCAAAGGATGTTAATAAAAAAAGATAGTATCATTTCTAGAATTTATGCAATGTTCAGTTTTTGCTCTTGGAGTCTGAGCAGTTCTTGTTTGCATACATGTCTATCTGGGGATTGCTCTTGGTGATCAGGACAGCCTTATGGAAATCCTTCCAGATGAATACACCCAAAAGAGCAAAAAATCTTGCTATGTCTCTAATGTAAAGGGAGAAAGGACTTTTTAACAACTGCGTAATTGTGAGTTTTAGCCTTAAAGGAACTTTCTTGGCTTGGATTTCTTCCACCCTCCCGCTCAGATACTTAATAATCAAAGTATATGCCAAGAAACTAATGATGCAAACCAGAGTACTGCACATGAACCTGGACCTCCTTCCCATTGTGTAGTGTGCGTAGTATGACCAAGATTGGACCCAGAAAGTCAATGATAGAAAATAGACAATCCAATATGATCAATCAGAAGGTGCTGCTACCTTGGGTAGACTCACAGATCCATTTCCTATCCTCCATAAATGGGTAAAAAGAGCCCCAGTATAGGTTTTGAAGCTTCTAGGCTAATCTGACAACCAGCTGCAAAAGGAAGAAGGAAGAAACCTTCATTAGTAAACATCCAGGTCATTTCCTTGGCATGGATCCACTGCCGTGTCGGCTGCACACCTCACTGTTCTCTAGGTGACACACTTATAACACCTTTTGAGTTCTGATACAGAAATCTAAGCACAAACAAAAATTTCCCCAGGCTGTGACAGCTTTATGTATTTCACTCACTTTAGAACTTGGACCCACTTTCTTTTGGATGTTTAGCCTGGGAGAGCTCTTCCTTTAGCTTTCTGACTCATGCAAATCCATCTCATGCAGAGCTGCGACCTTTGCCAGTTGTGGCCATCCCTTCGCTTAGCAATGCTTGACACATAGTAGGAGCTCCATAAACATTTGCTTTCCAGAATTGAACTAGCCTTATTGTAAGGGAAAAGGGAGTACATAACAGAGCTCTAAATGAACTTGAAGGAGGACTGATAGATCTTGAGTATATTAAAAAAAAATTCAAGCAGTGAAAACAGTTGGGGTTTGATAACAGCTTCCCAAGGGAAGTAGTGGAAGTTTCATTACTCAGGGCATTTTAAAGGAGAGTAGACAAAACACTAGTGGGGTATGTTAAAATATGCGTAGTCCGTCTGTGAATTAGTGTTTACTTTCAATATAATTGTGAGTGAAGCAACACTGTAATGGGAATTTTTCATACACAGGAAAGCTATGGCTACTATGTTTCCACATCGACCATATGTTGCACATATTGGTTGGTGTGGATGTGTATCCCTACTGCCCTCTAGTGGATGAAATGTAAGACCTACCTGATCAGACCAATCTAGCAAGCTACTGTGGCCTGGGGATATATCAATCCTTAATCATTTAGGGTAGAAAGAAAATAGCTGTGTTGATGCATTCTCCATCAAATTATAAAATTGAAGGGCATTAAAAACAACAGAGTCAAACTCTGTAATTAAGACTGCCATTTAATGTTTGTTCGCACACGGTATTCATTTCTGTGTATCTCTGCCAAAGATCCATTGTGTAATGTTGTCCTCACATGACATTAAAAACACCAGTTCCCTGGTAAATGTAAAAAAGAAATCGTGCTGCCTTGAAATACATGGAGTTTACTTTTGGAAACAGAAAATTAATACAAATGCAGTAAGATAATTTGAAACACAAATAATGGCTAGAAGAAACTTGAAAATCAGGACTACTCTTTAAATCTGAGCAAGCATATTAGCAAACTATGGGTGTGCTGGCTGATATTCAGAAGAGGGCAGGCAAAATGGGCTTCAGAACAGGGACGCTTATTCAAAAAGGACTGACTAAACACACTCTTACCCATAGTAATGGAGCAGGAAAATAAGTCAAAACACATATTTGGTACTGTGGGTATGTATTTAATGCTATCATATTTTAGGCTGCTTTTCAGGTGTAGAATCCAGATGCTCTATCCACTAAAGAAAGATAGGGCTCTGTGTAGTTCTTTACTGTTTTGGCTTTAAGACAAGGGATAATAAATCTGAAGGCTGTTCTCTTTGTATAATATCATTGTTTTAAAGAATTTATACTTTAATCACTAAACTTTAGTTTCAAACATAGCATGTGAAATAATTCTCCTAAAATACTGAGAGGGAACAATTGTAAAATCTGAGTTGCCAAAACAACTGAAATTACCAGGTAGAGTAAATGAAATCGGAATGAAGAGAAATGTATCCTATGCATGCTGAGTGTAGCAGGCCAATGGCCATTACTACAAATATGTAGTAATGTGTACAAATGTGTGTGTGTGTGGGGGTGGAAATGGACTAATTCTTTAAATATCATAAATGATTAGAAGCTGGTGATGTGTATTGCGCAGGTATGTGTACATTTGTGGTGAGGGGGACCTGGATGGGCATGAAACCAGATTGCTCCCTTTGAGGGAGTGACAGTTTTCACAGCACCTGATTTGGTAAAGGAGTGATGGTTTAGCAATCAAATGTAGATTCCAGGGGGCTTCCTGTCAACTTAAAAAAAGCAACAGACCTACCTAGATCAAGGTGAAAAACAACATGAAATCTCTCATTACCTGAGTGACCTAGAAGAAAATCTGACCCAATAAATATCCTGGAAAGTTGGTTTTCACCTCAACCAGATTTACTGTGCAGCAATTAGCACCCCATAGACAGATGACTGGAAGCCCCAGGAGAACTGGGGGGTAAGCAGTATGGGCCACAGGGAAGAAATCCAGCCAATTTCCTACTTAGCACCACGGACAGAGCTGTCAGCAGAAAGGAACATCCTTGGAGTTATCCTTGGAGTTAAAGAAACACAAAGAAATCAGTGTTGTATTTTAAAGATGCTTCCTATCCCCCATATGACGGGCTTGTGAGATTGTGTTGGAATTGTGTTCTGTTGCTTCCCCACAGTGCAGCCATTGGAGATGAAAAGGACTAGTTCTGAATAAAAAGGTGTCTTGCCCACCTGTGCACACGGAGGAAGGAAAGGTTGATACTGGAGAATGATGTCTCCTTGACCTTTCTGTCACTTCTGGTCTTTGAAAAATCATAGTACTCTGAGGAATAATACCCAGGCTTTCCTATGACAAGATGAGTCCACATGTATTTCAGCCTTAGGATCTCTAGGGCACAGAAATTGTTATGGGGCAGAACTAAGAGAAGAGACTAAGTAAAAACAACCTTAAAAGAAAGTCAAGCACCTCTATTCCATCTTTTGTCATAGCAGATCACAAATCAGACCTTCTTTCTCCTCTTAATTCTGGTCTTTACAGGGGTGAAAGGCACTGTTCAATTCCATAGCTGAATAACAGAATCTGGGAAATTAATGTTATCTCTCTCACACCTGAGCAGTGAGTGGGTCTCCTTTTCTGCCCTGCTAAAGCTTGATGTAGAGACCTAGTTTAGGGAAAGAAAGCATCCTGGCACAAATTATCTGACATTAAATCTTACTGTCGCTTGCTGAAAATTTGGTCAAAGCTTTTCCTATTTGATTAACAAGAAACTTATCATTTCTAAAAGAACCTGATTGCAGGGAACTTCTGGGTTGCAGTTTTAATCAATTTTTAGGGTTTTCTTTGATATCTTTTGATTCTTAGGCCTTTATGTCCACAAGGGAGTTTAGGGGGGCTATAAAGGGAGTTGGAACCTGGAATTTCTGTTGGCTCACTACAGATGTTCACCAAATGGTAAAGTCCTCACTTGAAATCCCAGCAAGACAAGATAAGCTCTGTCTGCCCAGCAGCCTTTCAGAGGCATTAAGGGTAAGAGAGAAGGTAAGTAATTCACTATGCGTCCCCATTTCTATAATGGGAAAGGACGTCTTGATACATTTACAATACTCCTCTGGGGATATTTCATCAGTTATACCTAAACTCTAATGGACAATAATTGATTTGAACTTTCCACTTAGCACAGAGCTGTAAACAGCTTCACTGCAGACGGCAGCAATGAGCCGTTTTGTAAAGTGGAGAGAGATTCAGAAAACTTTTGTACTGGGTCAGGCCGTAGCCTAACAGCTTTTGTATCCAGGGAAGAAACAGTTTGTCCTCCTGGTTTTAATAGCTGGGCTAATCGAGTTTCAAACCTGCAGTAGGTATAGGTTATCTCTTGAAGGCATTCCATTTTAACCCCTTACTATTATGATGGGTTTACAACCCAGCCATAAAAATGCATTCCTAGTTTAGGTATACATCAGGACACACTCAAAAACATAACTTTCAGAATGTTAATTTCCTAACGAAGGGGAAAAGAAGACATTACAATCATTTTTAAGACTACAGTTTTGGGGTTTTTTTTTCCGGCTCTCGGTGGTTGGTGAACCTCTCAGGGAACATATTCCGTTTCCTCAATGTCTCTCATCTGGTTGACATTGCTCTGTCTCTTCCCTTCTCTCCCCCGACACCTCACTTTGTTTCTGGCCGTATCCTAGTGCAGTCTCCCGCAGAATGACCCCGAAGCCTCATCTGTTGCAAGGCACGGGCCGAGCACGAGGGTACAGCTGCTTCTGCCATCCCTCCCTAGCCCTGCTGAACACAGAAATAAACGAAATTTGAGGAATTCTTATTCTATTTAAAACAGTTTTTCTCTCTCCCTCAGGCATGACAGCAGGTAAAAAATAAAGAAATGAAAGACGAACTACATTTTGATTAGCCCACTACATCTTCTGCTCAAATTGTGGCTTTCCTACCTTGTCCCGTGATTCCTCAAAATGGGATTCAAAGCGCACCTGGCTGCCGCTCTAAGACAACAAAAGGCAGAGACGCCTTTGGAGTTGTTGCTGCCGCTTCTCTGGTGTCAAAGATCCACAAACCTCATGGGAGGACCTTATACAGTCACAAGTTATAGCTCTGTAAAAGCAACTTTGGTCTGCTGTGTGAGGAATACACAGCAAGAAGGTACATTTTGTGAATATAACGCTACCTGTCATTAGTCACCTTATGTGAGTTTGACACAGAATATGAGTTTTCTGGTAATTCAGCTGATGAGATTACCAGAGCAAAAACATCTCATTGTCAGAAAACAGATTTACCCTCCACCCCCAAGTGTATCTCCCTTTCTAGAAATCTACAGGAAAAACAAGATACAATCAGATTTTGTAAGATGTCCAGATTCTGAAATGGATTAAAATTAAGCTAAACATTACTTGCTCCACTTGGCCCTGAAAAAACCAGTCTGTGGATTCCAGACATCAAGCCTCGTTCTGGTTTTGATTCTCACCGATTATGTAGGTAACACTAAGTCCCAGCTTTCCCATTCCCCATTTGGAGAGAGTGATACCTGTACATTTATATTCATTCAGATACATGTTCATTCATATTCTTGTACATTCATTTACTGATGAGATGAATGAAATTATATGATAAGCCCCTACACAAAAAGATGTTCTATATTTAAGGTCAGTCACGTTTATAGTGGCATGGCCAATGACTGACAATAGTCAAAGTTCACTGCATTTATTCCCTTCTTGGGTAGAATGCAACACGGAAATGGCATTTCCTACTTGCTGGCTCTAGCTCTACCCAAGTTATTTTCTAGGCAAGCCCTTTTCTTCCATGGTCAAAGGGAAATATTTTAATATTTGACCTTTGAATCAAATTTGGCATCCTCAAATTTGGTTTCAAATTTGGCATCCTCAAATTTGGTTTTACCAATGTTTAAAATTCACCAAGCTTTCATTGAATCACGAATACCTTCTCTCAGCATTAAGCTTCCATGGAACACTCTTTAACCACAAAATTTCATACGCTGGTACCTGGTGATTTCAATTATTTTTCTCAACAATCAACAGTTTAACAATTATTAGTCTGCAGGTATTTATAAAGTAGACCATCACTGTATCAGGTTCTGCTCTTATAAATTTTGCTAAGCATAAAACGTGCTTTAAAAATAAAATGATAACAAAAGTTAACAAAGAAATGGATAACTTAAACTCACTCTGTCTTTTATATCAACCTTGGGATTCAAAGTTCCATAATTAATGGAGATGGGAAAAGCTTAGAGTGGGTTCAGGACAGAGGTCAAAGAACTCTCCCTCCTTCCTTGCCCAAAATATTTTAAGAGGTGATTTGATAATGGTTATCAGTAAGATGATGTGTTAATAGATGTTCTTCATCTATAATTCAGATCAAACATTTAAAAAGGGGCTTAAGAAACATCAGGGATTTAGTTTAGTTATAAAATTCTGACATATTTCAGGAGGTGTTAAATCCTCATATGAAATACTGTGATGTCCTATTATAAGTTTTATGAAACACATTTGGTCTCCTTTTGTCTATGACAATTTAGCTAGAAGGTAGGGCAGGTAAACCAAACGAGTCCTAGGCTTTAGCTTTTTATAAAAGTTAAAAATGAGTTGTAGAACTTATCTTGAAATAATCTTTCACAAAAAGCGTATTTGTGACACAAGGACTGACACATCCCCCATGCTAAGTTGACTGCTGTCACAGGGAGCCAATCTCATATGAAATGTTTGATCCCGTTATTGATCAGTCTTTATAAATACTTGGCAGAGGTCAAGGAAGCAGATCTAACACCTATAAAACAAATAAGAGTTGTATTTCCTTGTTTGCTTTTAAAAATGACATTTACTGATTTTTTTCTTTGTAGTATTCAGCTGTATGCAGCCATGTTATAATTGTCATATAATAACCTTAATTCAGGGACACATCTTTTAAAACAATGTATTATTCAGCAACCTTCGGTAAACATGCAATTTAGGAGTGGAAAAATGCGCACAGAGACAAGTAATCATAGATACAAAGCATGGTGAATTTCTGTGCCATGCACTTCACACCCCAACTCATCTCGCAGGGAAACTAGAGAAGGGGCAGAACCATTTCTATTATGATAATTCACAAAGGGAGGCCATATAGATATGCATGCAAAGTCTCTCCCCACCTCTCCATTTACATGCCAGGATTTCAACTCTGTGACACTGAGTCCCTTCATTTAGCCAATTAGTCTTTCCAGCTTCATGTAATGCACGCCAAGAAGAAGGAGAAATAGAAGTGCTGACGTTCACTGCTTTGAAAGTTGCTATTCTAATGCCAAAGCTGCCTCTTGAGCAATTTCCAGAATGTATTAACATGGGAGCAAAGCTCTATTCCGAAAGACATGGATCACATTATGCAGGGGAGCCCCCTTCAATGTGTCACAATTACGCAGAATCTCCTCCATCTCTCACAAGACCTTAACAGTTGTAGTTAGCACGGACTCAAATTTATGGTCCTTACTCGGGCAAAACCTAGGAGGTCTTCCTGAAGAAAAGGGGCCAATTTAAAAATATTTAATAAGCAAAGCACGACATGTTTTCTGGACTATAGCACTGGCCAAGTCTTTGCGTGGCTGTACTGAAGAAAGCCAGTCACGTTCCAAAGCAAACCCGTTTCTCAGTTTAGGTTACAGTGAAGGATTCTTCAGTTTCAGTCTTTTTTTTTTTTTTTTTTTTTTAAACCCACTGAGTCTAGGTTCAGTTTTAATTATTTTAATTCAACATGCGACCCCTAGAATTTTCCCTCAATATTAAGAATCAATATGGAAATGAAAAGAGTTGATATTTAAACAAAACATAAATATGCTTCTACACTTGCAAAACCGTGTAGCTGTGCAATTTGTACCTGCTTAACACACGTGATTCTGATACTTGGCAGGCAATAAGGAGTTGCTCTGAAATACTCAAAACTATTCATTCCCCTTCTTCTGTTGACCATCCTGGCCAGAGCTGAAACAGTGATGGAGATTTCAACATCACCCTCTCCTTTTCTCTTATCAACGGATTTACACAAGTCTGTCTGTGTCAGTCTGGCCTCTACAAATTCAGCCTTTCTTTGCTTAAGTCATGACATTTACAAGAAGTGATGGGACAGGTCCTTCACGGAGGCAGCACAGCCCAGTGGAAGCAGCACATGACCATGATCAAAGACCCCTATGACCTAGTTCTGGTTCTTCTACAAGTTAGCTCTGCTTAACGTGACCACTTCTCTCTTTGAGGCTTCCTTTTCCCCACACACAGAATTTGGGCATCGGCTGAGAAGATACTGCAACTTTCCTTCAGTTTCTTTCTGTTTCCCCCAAACCCTTTTCAGAATGGTTTCTTACTTTGTCTTTCCCTTCCGTAGTTTAAAATCTTGGCTCCATCTTATCCCTTCAATTATTTCCTCAATATTCCTTTACTATCTTCTAACTGTGCTGTCCCTCGAAAGGCATCATCTTAAGACTCAATAGTTTTTTCTTCTTACGTTCATGCATTTGGGGGGTCGATACACTGATCCATCCTCTCCTATAATCTGCCTCTCTTAGTTTTGTTTAATTAAGTTAATTTAGTAAACATTTCTTCTTTGGAATACCTCTGATGAGATGTTCTGCTAGCACTTCAAATTCCCTACAGAGCATTCTCTCCTTTTAAATCATTCTGTTATCCAAATGCCATAAAACCACAGTCCATGACACCATCCAATGCCCCAAACTTCTGCTAAACTTTCACATTTTAAAATATTTTGCTTCTTATATATAGTCAATTACCAAACATAGAAAGTTTCTTACAATGATCTTAAACATACATTTTTTCTATTATCCTTGGCTAGTTCTTGATCACAGTATACCTAGGATATGAAAACTGCCTCCTCACTCCAAATTACCTTCTCAATGGTGTGATTATCAGACTGCCCTCTTCAGTCCTCCAGTCGATTTCTATCCTACTTAAGATCAGTTATGGATTCCAAACTACCAGCACTGAAAGCCCTTTATAGATTTGCTCATCTAATTTGTCAGAAAATGGTACCACGAAGGCCTCCCTATATCCACTTGGGGAATCTCCTTTGCCTTCTGGCTTCTTCCCATTGAGAGTCTTTCTTTTATGTAGAAAAGTCCATCTCTGAACCTTTCCCACATAAGCCTGCATCTGTGGAATAATTCCTCAGCACTGAAGAGCGTTTCTCCTTCCTTCAAATAATAACTTAAATGCTGCTTCTGCTAGAGACACTTCCAAGATTACTGTCAGCCAATGGCCAACCCTCTAAAACAAGGTAAAAACCACCCTAGCTGCTTTACCACACTTTAAAAAATTTATTGTATTTCAAATGTATATTGTAATTGCTTATAAATTCCATTGATGTTAGGAAAAATATAGTGGGTACTCAACCAATACAGTTTGATTAATTTATTTTGTTGTAATTTTAGGTCTTG
>NW_020185333.1:959865-985896 GCF_003031525.2 Neophocaena asiaeorientalis asiaeorientalis | reverse complement strand
TGTTTTGTTATTTTAAGACACATAAAGCTACTTAAGTCTCCTGATTTTTGAGAACTGTCAACTGCTCTGCATTTGGGAGGTGTCAGTAAACACTTGTTGAATTGGGTTGAGGAGGAATCATCTTAAACAGTTTACTCTTGAAGGAGGGAGTAATCAGAAGAAGACTATTAACATAAATATTCTATAACAGCATCTAAGTGTAATAAAAAATAATGCTCAAATGAGATTTTCTCAAATTTCTCTCATCCTCTTGATAATTTAATAGTATATTGATAAAGATATACTTTTAGAAATAGCTTTGATTTTAAACACTAAATTTACACACCAAGAATGAGACACTAGCAAAATCTCCTAGTCTGATTTATTTCTCTGTAATATATCTGTCTTGAGAACATCAGCAGGAATACACCAAAGAAATATGTCCCTCATGGGATCAACTATATAAAAAGACAGAACACATCATCAGCACAAAAATCATTATCCATCTAATCCCCCATTCTAGATGGCTCCGGTGAGCCCCTCCATCATTACTGACTAGGGTTAAGATCGACCTTAATGGATTAATTAAACCGAAGCAGGACTGAACTGCAGACCGAAGAGGAGGCAATACTGACACAGATGAGGCAACAACCCTGTTGTTTCATTCAAATATGTAAGACTTGGCTTCCCCCAAGTGCTGTACCTTTCTACTGTAAAGGAGCTGTCTAAAAATAAGATTTGGTGACTGTTGCCTGGGTCTTGCCCTTAGCACTCATAAAAATCTAATACTTGAGTGCTAATCAAAATTTATCATGTAAGAAATTAAATATTAAGACCTTCCTGAAGGAAGGTGGGAGCATCTGCAAGAGAGGTAAAGCAACAGAGGCAGCATGGTCCTTCTAGTAATCAAGAAGGGCCAACGAGGGGAGAAGTTATTGTTGGAATGCTAGTGAGACTCTGAGAGAGGGCCAGGACACAGAATGTTCACAAAGAGCTGAAAGGAAGAAATGCCCACCATAAAGTCCCCGGGACAAGCCCAAAGGCAGCTGTCAGTAACAGAAACCTTGAGAATTGCTCATTTAAAGAGGATTTTGAAATTCAAATGTAGAAGGAGAAGACGTTAATCCAAAGGCACAATTTAGGGTCTTTTTTCTTCTTGTAAAAGGAGGAGAAAAAAAAAACCCCAAACAACCCAGAAGGACTGTACCATACTGGGAGTTTACTCTTTCAAGAACTAAATCAACATATTAATGACATGAACACCTACTTTCCTGATGGGGACAATTAGGCTCTATCACACACAGCATTAAATATGCAGGTATTAAGAGAAAAAAAAAAAAACCCACCAGAAACACCTCACTCTGGAGATGGTGAGGCTGACTGGGCAGACTGTCATTAATATCAAGCTATCCTGAGAGTCTAGAAAAGCATCTATGAAGACAGACAAGAACTCGCAGGTCTCACTTCCACCAAAGGGGAAGTGTCCTTAAGGATTCCAGAAGTGGAGATCTGAGTAGCTTTCAGTTGCTTTGTTGAAGTAACAGAAGCAGGGCAGGCTCCTCTGGGGGTCAGGCAAGCCCCACCATGTTGAATCCCTGTATCTAAGTGATAAGTAATTGAAATGAAAAGACACCAATTTCAATGGCTGCTCTGAGTTTAAAAAGCATTTAAAAAAAAAAAAAAAAAAAAAAAAAAAAAAAAAAAAAAAAAGCAAGTAAAAATTCCCACCCCCCTAGCAGATTTCATTTGTGATTCTTGCACTAGGGGAAAAATTTGCACAAAGTTCAAACAATAGCACACCTTTCAAAAACACGCGTCATTTCTCACTGGAGAGAAAAAGTAGAATTATAGAGTTGGAAGGGTTTCCTACCTTAGTGATTATTTAATCTAGTCATTTGTAAATGATGAAACTGAGGACTTGTCAATGGTCACAGAATTAATTATGCAGCTGGTAATTTTATCAGAAAGGAATTCACAGATAGATTCAGGGCTATCAGTGATCCAATGGAACTGGGTCCCTTAAGGCCTTTCATTTACACAATCATTAAAGATTTTGCTGGGCAGTAAAAAGAGGATCCTGTGTCACTATCATGGCCACTACGATGGTCAAGAAGCCACAGGCTAAATTTGTTTACTTGACAAACATTTATCGAGCTCCAACTATGTGCAAGTATTACAAAAAAATTCTCAAAGAATTTTACATCTGTAACACAATCACGTAGAATAATCGAGTAGTCAAACTTGTTCCCATTGGATGAATGTAAAACTTAATCATTAGTTTTGAATCAAGAGAGAAGGCATTACATATTAGTCAGAGATTAGAAATAATTTGGAATGTTTCTAGTACCCCAAACCTAAAGGTTGAGCCACTGAGTTCAGCTGTTCTGTGCATTTAGACATGTTTTCCCTTCAGAATCTACCCCAAATTCACTGCCCTAAGTAGCTCAGACACAGGGCTTTCTAGGCCTTGCTGCTCTGCTCCTGACTGGCCTCTGAGAGGGTATTTAGGTCAAGGATGAGGGTGGAGCTGGGGATAAAGCAAAGAACCTGGCTGAGCCATGTGTCTATTAGCTCCAACACACTACTTAATCTCCAAGTCATTTCACTAACAGTTATATTTTAGTATATATAGCACAGCAGAATGATTTCCTTTGAGATGAACAAAAGTTGAGTGGCTAAAACCTAACGAATATGATTGGTTCAAGTAATCTGGATATGGAGAAAAATCACTAAGAGTAAACTTAAGACCAAAGAAGTGATGATATCATCCAGGCATCTCTCTTAAAAAGAAGGGAGGAGAGAAATAACAAATTTAAGTGTCTACCAGACACTATCTGTTTCAGACGCTATGCTAGGGGATTTACATATATAATTTTATTTAATCCTGACAAAAACCTTCCAGAGTAGAGATTATCATACCCGTTTCTTCAGGTAAAGAAACTGAGGCACAGTAAGACTGTGGTTTAACCAGACTTGCAAAGTAGAAACTACCTTATGACACTCATATACGGATCTAAGTTTGTCCAGCTACAAAACCTGTGTTCTTTGCCAAAGTTTGCTAAGAGGGAAACCCAGAGGTGAAACAACTATGAATGCCATCGGAAAATATTTTTAGTGAGTGTCTGCTATATGCTGCTAAATTGTGTGAACAAGTTTATACAAATATAAACACACATTTTCTACCACCTTGACATTTAAATATGCTAACATGAACAAACTGACATTGGACCCACCAAAAAGAATATTAAATATAGAAAATTCAAATGACTCATGTACAAAAGCGTATTTTTTTTCAGCTATAGAAGACAGTCTACCTGATACTGCAAAGCTTTTGTGCAACTAATGCTTAAAAACATAAACAAACAAACAAAAAATCCCCAGACTCTTTCAATACCAGAAAAACATGCATAACCCCACAAAAATCTAGCACAATCAATTCTCCAATAATTGCCAATAGACAGGGATTTTTCCTCAGAAAGTATTTAAAGGTGAGCACATAGTTTGTGCACAAAGGCTTCATTTTCAATCCAGGGTTGACATTGTCACTGCCTCCGCTTACCTTGTCTTCATAAAGTGTGGAAAGGGAAAAAGGTTTGAGTTTTTCTTCCACATATGAAGGCTTAGCTGTAGGGAGAGGTTGTTTAAATAAAAACACCGAGTTTCTTTCCTAGAGGTAGGCTCAGGCATCAGGAGATCCCCTCCTCCCTGCACTCCACCAACCACTCACACACACACACACACACACACACACACACACACACACTCCAGTTCAAGCTTCCACCCAGTTGCATGAGGGGTAGAAAAAGAAAGGGAAGAAAAGAAAAGCAGGAAAGAGTGTAGAAGACGAAGAAAGAGGGAGGGATAGGAAGAGTGGCTAAGGAAGTAGCGCCGTTCGTTCTCCAGAGTGCTCCAGAAAGTGAAAGTATGCAAAGAGCCAGCTTAGAAGCACACAGCTCCCAGCTCTCCAGGGACGGCTCTCTCAGAGCATCAGCTGCAGAATTCAAGCTTTCTGTGGCCAGGATGGCGCTGAAAGAAGGAAGACGCTGGACAGGGGTTGGAGAGTGATACCAGAGAGCTTTCCAGCCCCTTCCACCCCACATGTAAACACAATTATTCTCGAAATACTGTAACTTCCCAGGGTTTATCCAAATGCAAGGAAAAGGTGCATTCTAAGATGAAATGTGATGCAAGAATTTTTATTTATCATGTCACAATTATTTATTTTAATTATTATCTATCTATGACACTGCAATCTTCCATTGCCACTTGATAATCATGATTACAACACGTCACTTTAATTGCTTTGGTAAAGAAATAAAAAAGAGGGATTGAGGTGGACAGGAATTGTATTGCAACAATACGGACACATGACCGATATCCCCAAATCAACAACAAAAATGTCGCTGGCAAGGTCCTGAAATCATGGGGGTTTGTCTAATTTTTCCACACTCAGAACCAAAGGCGAAATTTAAGTTGTTATAGGCCCTAAACAGATAGTATTGACGGCTACTGCAGTTAGTCTTTTTTGAATAAAATTTAAGGTTGGGATTCCAAAGATTCCCCCATGCTGGAAACTGCATTCATATTAGCTTTTCCAGGGAGCCACACAGAGGAGGGAAAGGGTAGAAAAGGAAGCATCCTCGTCTACCCCCTTGATGGGGGTTAGCTGAAGGCCATGGAGAATAACAGAGGTGCAGTCAGCTCTTTCTTAGACAGAAAGCAGAGGGGGGCGGAAACCACACACTTGTATTTTGCTAATGTAAAAGTCCCAGTGGAAACATTAGCACTCAAAGACATTAATGTGGATTTGGGACACTCCCTGAAGGATTTTGATTCCATTAGAAAAAAAAAAAAAGATGGTGACAGATATAATCCTGCTTTGATATGTTTAACGCCATTTAAAGAGAAACTGCACCCATTTACCTCAGGCCAGGACACCAAGAGTTCAAAAAGTGAAATATCATCTCTCAGTGCAAAGAAAAAGCTTGGAAAATATTATGTGAAAATTAATTTGGCATGCTTCTTTGAAATTTTAGATTTCTGGGATGAGCAAATGGGTACAGTTTTCTTTTAACTGTTTTTGAACACCATGTGTTGAGAAGAAAACAACAGAATGGCAATTGCTCATCCAAAATGCTAACTTGTGGCATGGCACAGTCAAGATGGCCTGCCACAGCCAAAAAGCAGGTGTATGCTATGCCTGTCACTTCAGTAGCATGCACGCCACATGTCCCTGCGTTCGGCAACCTCTTGCATTTGCTTTTGGAACCTTTCTGAGGGGGACAGTAAACATGACTCAACACAACATCTAGCCTAGGAGGGACCGGCCCCCCTGGCTTTCTGTGAGGCAGACTCTCTGAGGAAGAACCGAGGCACAATTGGAATAATATACCTATTTTGGAATTCTGTGACCTAGCACGAAAGTGACTGGTTTCAGATCATTTTGTGTGGCTGAAGTGTAGCATCTAATCAGGATGGAGAGTAATGGTGATTCTTTTGCGTGGCTGGAGAGGATCTATGCAGTCGGCTGTCTCATTCGGGCTGAGGACATGGTCAATGCAGCTGGTACAGATCTTATGCACCTAACGTAAAAGCTTAGAGTAATAATCCCCTCACCTCTCAGGTCCACGAATAAGCTCAACGCATAGGATGTTCAAAATCATTTGGTGTGCTGGGATGCCAAAGCTTCCTCAATCTGACATTATGAATCTGATATTACATTTGTTCCAGAAATTAAAATGCTTTTATATAGACTAGTTCTCATTCAACTATGTAACAGTCCTATGAGGAAGAGGAGGAGACAAAACAACAACAACAAAAAGATTTTCCTTCTTCCCTGTAAAAGGCCTGATAAAGAAGCCAAATTAAAAATCGTAAGGATTTTTAAGACTAAGCCAGGTACCATGTGGAATGATAACTCAAGATATCTGTGTTGCAAGGGTTGACAAGGTCTGAAGATAAAGATGTAGGTGGAGACCAGAATGAATATTCCAACATAAAGAAATGGGAAATTACTGCTTTATTCTATGATTTTAATTGATAAATCAAAGCCATTTATTAAAAACCTACTAGGTGAAAATACTTTCAGTGAAGAGTAGGGAAGAACGAAACCTATAAATACTAAATTGGAAAAAAAATCCTAGAGCTTTACAGATATAATTGAATGATATATTCTGTAGATTACTTTCTGGGTAGGCATTTACGGAGTTCAGAAAAGCTAGTTTGTTGCCAAATATTTGTATGCTATTGTTAATTTCATTCATTTTATATATATATACCTTTTATTTAAATATATACCTTTAAATTAAATAAAATAATAAAATAAATAAAAATACCTTTAAATAAAATAAATTAAATAAAATAAATAAAAGGTATATAACTAACATAGGAGCTAGCATAAATGCAAAATTCTTATATACCTTTTATTTCTGATGGTACATTCTAGGTGTTGAAGGAGATACAAACTGTATAAATGCAATCTCTGTACTTATGAGCCTACTGTGCGTGTGCAGTGGTAGGAGGAATGAGACACACATAAACACACTCTAGTATAGGACAGTATGTAATCAGTGCCAAATGAGACATATAAATAAGTGTTTTAACAGTTCAGAAGAAGCAAGACCTCCTGGCTATGGAACAACCCTTTCATAGATTTACTAAAGTTGCTCAGTGCACAAAAAGGAAGGGATTTGGACCAAATTTTAAGGCACCAGGCATCCTGTGCATAGGGGTTTAGTTAGGCTATGAGGGGAGCGGAATGTACCCTGGATCCATAACACCTCTCAAGCTGAGTTGTCCTGCAATTAATGTTGACCAAGAGCATGCGTGGCAGAAAGAGGAGTCAATAGGGTTGATAGGCCAGGTCAGTGGTTCTGCATTAGCCCTAGATATTAAGATGATTATTAATTCCCTGTTCGAAGTTGGCATCATAATGACATCATTTTCTTCCCATACAATTACGAAAAGTTCAGTCTTTACTCCAGAGTGGTGGGAGGTACAATTCAGGGCTCATCCTTCCAAGTGAGGGAAAATGTAAAAATGCCATTCGTACAGGAATCACAACATTTTTCAGAACAGCAACAAATGAAATCCCCCACGCTCCCTTAGGAGGATGAGTCAGAAACCATGCTCCCTAGAAATGATGACAGTGGAGTTCGGGTGAAGCGGCTATGTTGGGATCCACACAAGAAGGCAGGTTACCATTCAGTAGGAAACAGAATTTGGGTATCCTGACTTCTAGGTCTGGGTTCTATCTATAGAGTCACTTTCTTTTTCACTTTTTTATTCCTCTTGGACACTCTAGCCCTTTACATAATGAATAGTGGCCTTCTGTAGTTGGTCTCTCTCTCTCTCTCTCTCTCTCTCTCTCTCTGTGTGTGTATCTTTTTAAGAGGGAGGATGGCATTACTGATGTGCTTTTGTAAAGAATTCAAGGTTGTCTGGATCCTCAAAGAATGCAACTGAAAAAAATACTGTTTCTTTGATTCAATGGTGCTTACATTTGGGCAGAGTTTTCTTTTTCCATCCTCAAATACAGTATTTGAGACAATCTACCCACAATGGAAAGATTTTAGAGCTTCAGAAGTGTAGGCGAACCAAATCAGAATTAATATCTGTGAAAACGGAGACTCAGGCACACGGAGAAAGTTTAGAAAAAAATCTGGGCAGGAGGCAGTCCCAGAGAAAGATGCCTGACATCTCTCTGAATTTAAGGTGAGCTAGAGTAGGACAGGTGAGGAAGGGCCAAGGAAAGTTCCAGCTGCCATGTGATCTGCTGTCTCACCTATGTCCATTTAACTTGAGTCTGTGTTATCAGGGGGTCTAAGTTGATTTGGTTAAAATGTGTCCTATGGTCTGACTGCATGAACCCAGAGCAGGCTAATAAAGGGAAGTCTAGGCTAACTGGGGCTAAGGTGAAGTGGCCAACAGCTATTCACTTGAAAAGGACCGACCAGATCAGTCTGCAGGGTATCTCTAGCATAGCACGTTGCCTTTTATTATCATATTAAAAGCAATGTATTTTATAGGGAAAAATTAATTAACTAAAAAAAGAAGACTTGCAGATCACAGAAGCAAAAAGCATAGAAGATAACAGTGATCACTTTTGAACACTTGGTATATGTCCATCAGTTTTTCTTCATATGTGGATTTCTCTACATATGTTATCTCATTTGATCCTCATGCTAACTATGAAAGACTGATATTTTGCCCATTTTCTATGTGAGGAGCCTAAGGCTCAGAGAAGCTAGGTGAATATCCTCTGGTCACACAGCCAGCAGGGGCTAAGCTGGTATTCCAGTCTGAGTGGTAGGACACAAAACCTGAGCTCTTTTCCGTGCCTTGTGCTCTTCATGGCATGAAATCAGTGTTGGGGGAACTATGCCCAACATCCCTGGTTAGCAGAGTGAATCGCTTTTATCTTTTGCCAACATGTCATAGAAAAAAACCAAAACAACAAAAAAAATTAAAACTCCTGGCTCTAGGAGATTTCCTATCAACCACCTGAAGTTTGGCTTTGTTACATATCATTTGAATATCTTGACAATCTTATAAAAAGTCTAACAAGAATAAAGAATTTTGCATTTATGCTAGCTCCTATGTTAGTTAAAAATCTCCTATTCCTGCATAACAAGGTGCCTGGGGGACTCGCTTACCGCCAGAAACTTATCTGAAAATGCTGGAAAGTCAGAATTTGGGGCCTATATACTGACTAATATTACCAGCTGTGAGTTGGCTTGAACATCAGTAATATGATATTTCCCGCTACAATTTGATTTGGTTAAAATGTGTTTGAAGTTCACCCTTTTATTAACTAGAATTACCACCTCCTGAAACTGGAGGGCCCCTGAGAGCAGGCTGCTAGTGCAATCCAACCTCCCACCCGCCATCAGTGCATTTCCTGGCAACAAATACTATTAAATTGATAACTACAGAAATAGGTCAAAATGTCTTCTCAATAGTTGCTAATGTTCCCCTAATGCTCCATCTCCTCCCTTTGATTCTCCTGCTAACATTTTCTCTAACATCATAGGAGTAACAACTAGTAAAGGGAAACGACAAGAAGATGGAGAAGCTGGCAGCAGTGGACGGAGGAGGTCTTAGGCATTCCCCCAATTGTCAAATAGAAAAGCTAAACTTCCCTAGGGGCCAAGGGCCCCCAAATCAGCTCCGCCGCTGAGTTGGCTGACCCGGAAAAAAAAAGCTGTGTCCAATATGAGCCTTAATATCCTCCCGTGCAAAAGAGGAAACTCAAGATGACTGATTATTCAAATTTGTAAAATGCTCAGAGTTCACAGGAGATAGGAGCCTTGACTAATCTCAAAGCAGTGGGGTTTTAAACTTATTTACACTACTTTCATAACCATATCTATTAGAGCCTTGGCTATCCCAGATAGAAGCTTCATTTTATATAAAGAAATGATACCATGGCATATTTTTGTGAGAGAGAGCCTCTGCAATCATCCCGGGTTTGATTATTCACTATGTAAACCTACATCCACCCCCCACCCCCAGAAGAAAGTTTGATTTTCTGAATTCACGTCACATATGCGACCAAAGATAAAGAAGCGGACGGGTGGGTACAGATGTATCAGGACATGGCTGATTCTAGGCAGACAGCCTAGCTCAGAAGGGACAGCCACCTGCTGTGGGCAAGGAGCATAAGCCCCCTTGTTAATGAGGTACATTTCAATTTCCAACCCTTCTTCTGAGATGCAAACGTAACGTAGGGGTTTAAGCCATTCGTGCCTGGATGCTCTAATCACTTCAATCCCGAGAGGGTTACCTCAGTGTAAAGTAGTTTTGAGTTGGAGCTGGGGAGGGGATAGGGATAATTTTGGAACTGGGGAGGCTGAAGGGAAAAATCAGCTGAACACAAGGACCCTGGGCCCTGGAGGCAGAGGAGAGGAGGAAGGGAGTGGCCATGACTGAAATGGACTCAATCTGTTTAGCAGTTTTTGCTCAGGGCCTTGTCCGGAGCTAGTGAACCACTGAAAAATCTCTTGGGAGATGCCATGGTCTCTGAGTAATGCTTTTGACCTTTCCTCTGTGCCATGGTTGTACTGTCACTAGACAGGAGGTCAGCATTGATTTGAAAACTTGCAAACTTCAGCCTACCTGGTTCAGGCAAATAAAGGTTATTCTAATCTTCTATAATTCAAACTCACAGGGAATGTACAGTCTGGCACCTCTCCATCAGATTCCTCTGCCTTCCTTCCTTTCATGGGGGAGGGAGAACAGAGGTGTGGAAGAGAGGGCACGGGAGAGGAGGAGGGGAGGTGGAAGGGGCTCTCCTTCCAGAGTTTTCGATGTGAGTGAGGCTTTGTGTCAGACGAGCCTCTCTCTGGGCCCTCCCGGTAAGCCAGGAGACACTGTTAGTGGTAGGAAGTATTTTATAGGTTCAGGGAGGCTAACTAGCTTTAGGTGGCCATTCAGGTTCCTTCTCCCAGCTCCTAGTTCCTCTGGCATGTTTCCTCCTCCTCCTGGTTATGGGTGCTTAGAAACTGGTTTACAACCCAGTCATCTAGAATATATCTTTTGGGAATATTGAGGATGCCCTGAATAATCACAAGCATATCTGGCTGGGAGTCAGGAGCCTTGAATGCTTCTGGTTAAGACCTAGTCCTAACAAACTATCACTGAGGACAAATCCAGGCACCTCTATGGGGTCTGATCCTGACTTTACAATCCTGGCATTCACACTCAGCAAGGTCGTGGCAGGGGTGTGAATGCATAAAATTCAGCAGAATCATTCTCATTATATGTCATATGTAGATTAAAGCGAGGAACTCCCTCATGCTAATGCCAGTTTGGGGTAAGAAGGATGAAAGGATTGATAGGAGTTGAAGGCAGAAGGGGTCATGAGAAAGACGTGGAACACACAGCAGCAGCAATGAAGGAGCTTAAGAGGGACGGAAGCCCAGGCCAGAGCTGGGAGATGAAATTGTTTGTTGAGTACACTGATGTGTTTGATCACACAGTGGTTGGAAAGTCCTAGTCTAAAATAAGCTGAATGTTAGATGTTCTTTTTTAAATCTCAATTTAATGGTTGAAGCCTATTTTAACGAGCCAATAATGGGCAAAGACCTCATTACTACAGCTATTTCTCCCAAGTATTAACCTCTAGCAAAAAACTATTTGGCTGAGACCACTACAGAGTTTCTGATTACAAAACAAGACCATCTTGATGATAATCATATCAAAGTGTTTGGAGGAAGGAAGGAGAGATGGGTTCTTCTGAACCATATTGTATGGACAGAAATCTTCAGAGTTGAACACAGGAATTAGCTTCTGAGGAATCGAGAAAGAAGATCATTTTAAGTAAGAGAAGATATGTGACTGGTACCTTCAGTTGGCATGCCGGGAAAAGATAAATTCCAGGCAGGACCAGCTACATAATCCGTGGGGCACAAGGCAAAATGAAAATGTGGGGCCCTTTATTAAAAGAATCATTAAGGATTTCAAGACAGCAACAGCAGCGCATTAAACCAAGCCCAGGGCCCTTCTGAGCCCTGGGTGTGACCGCTCGGGTCGTACAGCCAGGAAGGTGGTCCTGATTCTAGCTGTATTGTTTTCACCAAGGCATTCTAGTCCCATAGTCACCAAGACCTAAATTAAGAAAGATGCACCACCACTCTCAAAACTCTCAGTTAACCCTGTCTTCTTAGGGTAAGGAGGCAACGGAATCCTGCAGTAAGGATCAGAAAGATGTGGGGTCTGCCAACACGTTTGAGAGTACAACTGCACTGGCTTCTGCTACATTTGTTACAGCCACCATCCCCACTTCTGTCACCACCCAAAGATGCCCAGGATATCAATGTCTGGGAATTGAAACATATTTTCTAAAAACACAAATTTCCCTGAAAAACAAAACAAAACAAAACAAAGCAAGCAGAAGTTACTAAAAAGAAGCTGAGTTTCCTGGATATAAGTCCTATTCCTGATTTCTTACTGGGCTTACCTTGAGCAGGTCTTGGGCATGTGCTCAGGCTCAGAAACACAGGTGAATTACCACAATAACTCTTTTCAGTTTGGGAAAAAATAGAGGAAACAGGAGAACCTGGTCTTAGCCCAGCAGAAACTCACTGGGTTCACTAACAGTGTGCTTGCTCCCTTTCTCTTTCTCTCTCTCTCTCTCTTTCTGTCTCATTATGCTAAGTCGGAGCTATGACTTCACTCTCCATGGAAGCTAAGTTTCTCTTTCCTGGATGCTTGGAATGGACCAGAGAAAAGGCATTAGAGGGTAATGGTCATGTCTAAAAAATCACATTTATCTATCTTCACCTGCCCTCCTCATGTCATTATCATTCCACTGAGGTCTGTATATAGAAAGCAGAGATTAAATAGCCAAGACGAACATCAAAAGAATAACAGCAGTACCAAATAGATGAATGTGACCTCTTTCCCAATGATCTTAGGGGCTTTATATATACTGAGCCTGATTCTCGTAGGGACAGACCAGTAGCCTGGGCAGATGCCTAGGATGTTTGTGTAGGCTGACACTTACCCTCCCCTTACTATACATCTCTGTTCCATTTTCTAAAAAAATAAGGTCTAATATAGAGAACTAGTTCACTTCTACAGCCAGAATTATACCTTGATACTAGACCTTGATTTAGGATTTTTTTAAAAAGATATTTATTGGCAAAACTAATCTATTTTCTTTTTCTTTTTGTTTTTTGCTTAATAGGTTTGTACTGCCTTGAGTAAGGCCACTAGGGTCCATAAGTAGATGGAAATGTGCTTGAATCTCTATAATTATGTTTAGATTTCAAAAAGTCTTCCATTCCACAGAGGTGATATAGGTTCAGTCATCATTTTCAAGTGTTTTAACATTGGTAATTAGCAGAGGAGGTCTTAAAATTAAAAAAAGAAAAAGTGATTGACCTTCACAACAGATGCATATATAAAATCTTGATTCACTTATTTTGAAATCATTCTCCTGCTGGAAATATATAGCTATAATATATACATTTATATATGTGTACACAGTTAGCCTTAGCAATACCACTGAGAAGGAGATGAGGATAGACGGTTTTCTATTTATTTGACAAATACACTCTTACATAGACAGGTTACGTGATTTGTCCTGTAAGGAAGGGTGGAGCTGGAAAAAAAAAAACCTGTCACATCTGCTCTCAGGTTATACCACTCTGGAATTGGGTAGCCATTATTGTTTTTGAGCGACCTGATCTAAATGTTTGGCAAGGCAATTTTCCTGAAAAAAGATTTTACACTTTTTTTTTTCCCTCGGTACTTTCTTTCCCCCTCTCTTTTCCTCCTCTCTGAGATTATTATAAACTAGCGATAAATGTGTCTGCTCTAAGTTTATGCTTGCTCTTCATGGATTTGGATGGATTTTAGCTCTTAAGAAAGCATAAGAAAAAAAAATCACCTCTGAAAGGTAATAATGATAAATAATGCTGGGCAGTTGGTTTGAGTTAATGTCACTGTAATAGTTGATATGGGTACAAGTGAGGTCTTGGACTCACCTTTCACAAGAGCTAGTCTGTTGGCTCTGAACTGACCCAACAAGAGCAAAGGCTTCTATGAAGCAGAACTCACTTGTCAATTCCCTGCTGTTCTCCTGGGATCTCAGACAGGCCAAACATTTCTTTGCACCTTTCTGTGAACTGCTGCATCTTGGAACTGTCCTCTACTCTACATTAGGGCTACACCCTCTAAGTTCTTGACCTTAGATAGTCCTTCTCTATTTTGGTACATATTGGCACGATGCTCACAGTGCTATACTTGATTTAAAAAATTGGCCTGTTATTTGGCCAAGGAAAGACTATTTTGGTATTGTTTTAATTCTTTACTATCTATTTTGTTAATTATTTGTGTGAATAAAAAAAAATCCTCGATTTCTTGCCTCTTGTCATGGTACTATTTCCCAATATTATCTGGTAAATACTTAGGAAATACAATTTTATTTTAATATTTCCTAAACAAAACACAATTGTGAAAGAAAACTGGTAGAGAAAAACATAATAAATTTTGAAGATAAATAACAGTTAATTCTGAAATATCTGCCACTCTTACTCCTCTATATTAGAACCTAATGTTGCCAAGAAATTAGTTATCCACACCGATTTTTTTTAAATGAAGGGACAAAATAAGTTTCTTTTCTGATGGTAAGAACTGTAACCCCTGCAGCATAACAGCACCTGAGCAGCATCTGTGATGTGAAACTGGCTTCAGCGATTTCCCTTGAAGAAGACTGCTTAGTCAGGACCTTCAAGAAAGATGCTGCTGTTTAGGACCTAGACTCTACGAGGAACGTCCCGGTTCCCTACAGAACTTGGGCTGGCTGTCATCCCATCCAGTATCCAGTCTGCAGTTGCCACTCAGACACGTAGAGTGTGTGTCTGGGGACGACACATAGTAGAATAGGAAAGGATACAGAGCTCTGTCGTACCAGCACATTTATTGTAAGGAACTAGCTATGCTGCAACTGCTTTGCTCTTTTATATTCTAGGCAACACACCGGTGAATATAAGTCATAATGAACATATTCAACATTTTTTCCATCAGTTCAATACATTATTCATAAATATTAGAGATGGAAAAGACCTAGTAGATTACGGAGTCCAAACCTCCCTTCTGTACCGCCCTTTCCCCCAACTGTTGATGCTAGCTCAACAAAACAAGACAACAACAAATCACACAAGGAAAGCAAGAAATTCACAAGTTTTACAAGTAAAAAGGAAAGCTCCAAAGAAGTCTGTATTGAGGGTGAGGAAGTTCAAGGCCTTCTCTTCCTGCTGGTGGTGGAGCTCTGAAGACTAAAAGTATGGTGGCCCTTTGCTGTGAAGGCAAGCCAAGGGAGAAAAATGCCAGCTTCTCCCCTTGAGGATCATAATTCAAGGTAAAGCGCAAGAGGCAATCCCATGTCCTTGGCTAAGTGCTTCCTATCTGTCTCTACAACCTGATGTGGATTCAGGCATTCTTCTCTCCTGTTAGAACTTGAGATACTGACGATAATGATAAAAGAAAATGTATAAATAAATAGAGAGTTAAAACTACTAGAGTGTGCTCCCTGGGATTATCTGTACTATCAAGATAGGAAAACTTTGCAGATGCTACTGTCTCTCTAGAGGAATAAATGCTTGCATTTTAATATTCTCAGCAGCTGGTTCCTGTTGAATGCCATCAGGATGATTCAGCCACCCACCAGGAACACCAGTAATGGCAAGTGCACACAGAGAAATCTGCAAAACTTTCTTCTCTTGATGCCAACACAATTACTCTGGCAAAGTCAGAACCCTTTATTGAATTACCAGTTCTACTAAATGTGACCTTGTTCCCCTCACAAATACCAGCTCGCTTTCAAATAAATGGAACTTCTGGCTGATTAAGATGCAGCATACTTCCTGATTTAAGCACACCCTACGGTCAGCTTCTCCTCAGCTATGGCCATGTGATTTACCCCCTTTTATTTTCTCACTATTCACTGTAACCCTGAAGAACCAGTAAGATCCATATACACCTCGAGTCCACCTTGCATGCCATCCTGCCTACAGCTGACTTGAAGTATTTAATGCTATATCTCTACCCTGACATGCCTCAAGCTATTTTATCATTTCCAGTTTTTAGAAGTTTCTCATTTCCACAGAATGGGGTTGCATGCCAGGAAAACAGAAATGTGTAGATGAACTGCATTGACCCTAGACCTCATTGATACAGAATTACCATACCACATTCAAGTTAGATAAAAAATTATATACTTGCCCCCTTCTTCAAACAGACCAGATTAGACACTAAAAGGAAGAAATGCCAAAGATGACAGCTAGCTCTCAAAAATGTCTCACTGCCTCATTTTCTGGTCCCCA
This sequence comes from Neophocaena asiaeorientalis asiaeorientalis, assembly GCF_003031525.2. Taxonomy (NCBI): domain Eukaryota; kingdom Metazoa; phylum Chordata; class Mammalia; order Artiodactyla; family Phocoenidae; genus Neophocaena; species Neophocaena asiaeorientalis. The sequence goes on along the minus strand of NW_020185333.1, from coordinate 970,087 downwards.
AAGTAAAATCTAAGGGCATTCAACACAGATTCAGGAGCTTTCAACAGCCATGAAAATATATGGCTGGAGAGGGAATTTATAAATGTAACGAATACACAATTGGCTTATAACAGATGCAACTAAAATTAAATTCGGTATCTTGACCTGCTCTCCAAAGTGAAAGTTTCTAGTTCAGGCTGCAGACAGAGGTATAACCAGCTCATTAATCACATGAAACAGAACGATAAGCTGACACTTCTGGGGATGCTGCAAAGAGCAATCCTATGTGATTGGGGGGCTTGTGTGAAACCTGAAAGGGAAGGCAGGCGGCACAGACAGTCTACAGTGAGCAATACTGATATCGTTTATGGCGTCCATAGGTTGGCCAGGGCTGACTATTCTAAACTTCCAGGAAAGAACCGAAGGATCTTTGTAAGGAAGTAATGGGGCCTATGGACTTGCACAAAAAAGAGTCAATATATTTTTATTCAGCTCCTATTATGTAAAAGTCATTGTGTTTGTTGCTTGAAGAGATTTTGAACTCAATAAGATCAATCTATGATCTTGAAAAGAATACTGTTGGGGAAGGACTAGGGGAAAGGGAATATTAATAATAGTAGTAGTAGAAACAACAACAATGATACTGAGAGATGATCATGCGCTGGTCATGGTACTAAGCACTCTGTATACTCCATTGCAGGAATTCTTACAATATCCCAGCAAGGTAGTTACCATTTTCCTACTTATAGATGTGGAAATTGAGGCCCAGTGAAATTAAGGGCACTGCCCAGATTACATAGACCTGTTCCTTACATTACAAATAAACATACAAATGGCTAATCTATAAGAGTGAATATGACTAAAGCCATTAAAAGATAGAGTACTGTAGAAATAGAGAAGGCAGAATTTGTCTCTACTTGGAAGCACCAGGTGAAAAGAACAGGGGTGTGGAAATGTAGGGTGCACTTAGGAGACAAGGAGGAACCCTGTTAAAATGTGTTTAAACTTATTAACTCAGTACCCTCTGATTAGAACTCACATTCTGATACAACAGTTAGATACATTGATTTGTACAGGAAGATTTCTAAGGAGAAGGACTTCTTTCTAAAGGATTTTCTGACTACAATTTCTCAAAAATTTTTTTCTTTTCTTTTTTCTTTCTTTTTCTTTTTCTTTTGGTGGGGATAGAGGGAAGAAGAGAAATGAGATACAAGGTTACCTTGGAGGGGATGTGAGGGCTGCATGAGGGAAGCAACGTTAACAGCAGAGCGCGTCCACGGAGTGTCAATGTGGGTGCATTTTCTTTCATTCCCCAGAATGCCTTATCCTTACCACACATATTTGCCCCCTACCCCATGTAAGGTAGGGTTATTGGTATAGAAATAGGAACGCTAAGGGCCTGCTTACTCTGCTTTCTTCCTCAATTACTTCTGGAATATCATCCACTTTTTATTTATATAAAATTTGTTTTAGGGGTCAGGCTTGTGGTGTAGAGCAGAAGCTAGAAAGCTTGAGTTCTCGTATAATTTGCCTTCCTCATCTTGAGAAAGTTTGATCACTTTTCCATTTACATTTTCCTATTAGCGTGGTGTTAGCCCAAATAGCATTTCTTCTTCTGTTAAACACCCTGTCCCTTTGGTGAAAATAAAATTTTGTGCTTTACTGAAAAATTTCTATTCTTCTCTATTTAGAACCCCTGGTTCACAGAATCCAATGTATAGCACCACTAGTCAAGATGAATTGTGGAGCTTTAGTTTCTCTGTTTTTTAAGCTTTTCTATTAAATAGTGTTTTCCAAATGTAAGTCACAATATATAAAATACATATTTTGAAAAATTCTACATGGTCCTGCACCAGATATCCAGTATTCCTTTCTGGAGAGTTTGGTAACCCACTCACCTTTATTGAGATATCTAAGGCTCTTTCAAGCTCTAAGATGCCATGATTATGATTCTGTGATGCTGACATTTGCTTTGTCGACACTTAAAGCAGAGCTTTTCAACTTCAAACAATAGCATAACAAGTTGCTATAACAATTACACTTATATGAATCTTTAAGCAGGTGAGCATAACAGCTCTTTACAACTATTACCACACTGGACAGCCAAAGCTCAGGAGGTTGTTGTAATTCTCTGCAAAAGTGAATTCTACACTCGATTATATCCTATAAGGAAAAGTATTGCCTTTCTATCTACTTTTAAAATTCATGGACTCTTTCTTTTGGTATCTGTTAGTTTTGCAGCCAGCTACAAGCTTTAAGAATCTCCAATAATTTTCATCATTAGCCTCCGCTCTGTCATGGCTCCTGTGTCTCACCCTTCTGACCTTGCCCACTGAGGTCACTCTTCCGGATGTAATCACACATGCTTCTTTGTAGTTACATTCGTCACAGTGCTCATTAGAATTATCATCATTCCTACTGCACCTTAGGTCAACGAAATTAAATGTGCTTATGCAATTTGTTGTCATTTTAATTTTTCAGCCAGGATTTCTTCATCCAGAAGGACAATGTTATTTTATCTGATCAATAAATAACTAGCCAGTCGAATGACTCTGGAAAGGTTGGTAGAAAGTCGTTCATTGGGGCAAAATCTTAAGTCTAGAGAGGTTTTTGTAAACTTGGACAGTGGCATTTCACTGACCTTGAATCCATAGTTTCAAAATGTATTGATGTCAACTTAGTCTTTCAATCTAGTAAAGCAATAAGGATAAAATATGCGTGATTTATATTTATGTGTGTGTTGAATTTAATAAATTAGTCAAGAGTTAAGTTTTTTTTTTTTGCGGTACGCGGGACTCTCGCTGTTGTGGCCTCTCGCATTGCAGAGCACAGGCTCCGGACGCGCAGGCCCAGCGACCATGGCTCACGGGCCCAGCCGCTCCGCGGCATGTGGGATCTCCCCGGACCAGGGCACTAACCCGTGTCCCCTGCATCGGCAGGCGGACTCTCAACCACTGCGCCACCAGAGAAGCCCAAGAGTCAAGGTATTTTTAAAGAAATATTCAAGTCCGTTCCACAGTGACTAATTCACTTTCAGATATAGTCTAAAATATTCTTTTTGTGCTTCCCTGGTGGCGCAGTGGTTAAGAATCCGCCTGCCGATGCAGGGGACACGGGTTCAAGCCCTGGTCCGGGAAGATCCCATATGCCGCGGAGCAACTAAGCCCGTGAGCCACAACTACTAAGCCTGCGCTCTTGAGCCTGCACGCCACAACTACTGAAGCCCACGCGCCACAACTACTGAAGCCCACATGCCTAGAGCTCGTGCTCTGCAACAAGAGAAGCCACTACAATAAGAAGCCCATGCACCACATCGAAGAGTAGCCCCTGCTCGCTGCAACTAGAGAAAGCCCGTGTGCAGCAACGAAGACCCAACACAGCCAAAAATAAAAAATAAAATAAATAAATTTAAAAAATATTCTTTTTGCTGTAGTTTTAATTTTTTTTTTCAAATAAATAAAGAACGTACATAGACTGTGAAGTGGCAATGTAGTCCATTGTGGCATTCTATATATTCCTCAACTTTTGCTCTTTCTATGGTCCGGGTATGTAGAAATAAATAAATTTACAATAGTTTAAGTCTAGAAATTTTTGTTTTGCTAAACTCTGAAAACATAGCTTAAATAGAGTTGAAAGCTTGGCATCTCATCATTTCTTTATATTATAAGGCTTACAATGCCACCTTATAAAAGATATATTCGTTTATTTTCATGTTCAATCAAAAGTGTAGGGTTTCAGGTCTTGGAATGGATTACAGATTGTTCTCTCCTGGTTATTTTTGGCTTTAAGTATATTGATCATTTTATCATTTTCTTGTTTTAAACTGCTTTAAACACAGCACAAATGTTATTCTCATCATGCCAGAAATGGGTTTGGAATTGATTTTGAGTTTCCATCAGTTTTACTCTTTGCTCTCTGTGAGAAGTTTTTTACTTGCTTAAATTCAAAAGGATAGTTTTGTTCAAAAGATGTCAGAGTACAGCATTCAGAGATCCTTAGCTGGACAAGAAAACTGACATTTTCTTCTTTACAAAAAAATAAAAATCATTGCATCTATTGCCATGGACTTTATTGAAATTAGTGAAGAATCATTCATACGAATGCAATTTCAAGGGCTTCCTCCCTCTTTCTCTTCATGTAAGTGTTCGACAAAAGCATGCATCTTCTGAGAAGCTGGCCTGATTGGTCCAGGTTGGCACTGTTTCAGTGTTTGGCCTACAGCGGCTGCTTAGGAATAATTTCATCTCATCCTCTCTGTTTTTCTGGACTGTATCGGACTCAGACACGTGGTATGCAAAGGAAATCCAAGTCCCTTAAAAATGCTATTTCTTTTGGTACTAAAGCCAAGCCCAGTTCTACTTTGGCCAAATGATCTTATCAAGATTTAACAAGAGATATTCAGTAATATCTCCAATCTGGGAGAAGACATTCCACTAAGAAAGATAATTTACTACAGAATATCTATATTTTCTCTTCTGGTACCAGGCAAGGACATGATCGAACTTTATCCTTTTGGTACTGAGAATACTGTAACACTGATGCAAATTTTATGACAATTATTCATTTCAATTAATTTAAGCGGAAATAAACAAGTAGTTCTTTCCATATTAAAGCAGATACTGGAGATCTATTTTCAGTTATTGCTGAAAATATTTTGGCTTCCATAAAGGCACCTTCCTAACACAGCTGCTTTGCCCTCCTCTGCACCGTCACAATTCAGAATTTGTCACATTTCAGCCAGGTTCTCTAGACTAACTGGATGAAACAATTACATTACAGTATTAAAATTCCTTTGCAGAATCAAATGAGAGGAGATCTGCACAGTTCAGATAGCCTGGAAGATTTGCAACAAACACAGACCAAATCCTGTATGTTCCATACATCTTTCTACATTTACAGTAATAATCACTTCTACAGTGTTAGGAGTTAACTTCACACTTGAGAGTATCAACAAACATAGGGAGAAATTTAGATATGTAAACTTCATTTCCCACCCCATCCTTCCTTCTCCCCTGTGCTGTTTTGTGTTTCAAAGCGGAATGCTGCATCCTTTTTTGAAAAGTGTCAGGAAATCGCTTTCCTAGCAATCTAGGCCCTTGAGTTCATATGTGTGGTAATGACACACCTTGAAACAGAGAGCCCCACAAACCAGAGTGGGACGTTAATTTAAATACAGACTTAGGGGGAAGAGCTCCATCTACTGAATTAGTTAGATCACAGTTTGTACCCTATAGTTATCCCATTCACTACTTTCAACCTCGTAGAGGCTCTGGGGAGAACGGAAAAGTTACAGACCCCCAAACAGCTTTGAGTCTGATGCCATTTTGAATATTTCCCAGTTACCCTGAGCCCCTTTCCTTTGCCCTTCCCAGTCTCCAAAGCTTTCCATGTTTCAATATGAAAGAAAAATGGGATGCTTTGCTGGATAAATCATCCTTGGAAAAAGGTAGAAATCCATTGGTAATTGAAGGAAAAGCCCCAAATAGCTGAAGGGAAAGCAACAGAAAAAAATCGTTCTACCTGACCAGTTGGCAGCCCAGGTAAGAAGCAAAGGGAAGAGTAGCCTACTTACTCCTCCCGCCTTACATCATTGCTCGGGAAGTCTGCAGCCACCCAGGATCAGCTCTTCTGGGCTCTCCCCAGCTGCACAGTGCTGTTGTGGCACTGGGAATTTGCTGTGGCTTCATAAGATTATGGGGATATGCTTCAGCAAGCCAAAAAAGTCACAAACAAAATTCAGGAGAGAAAAAAAAGTACAAAAACAGCTGATCTTACTGGAGAAGCACTTGGCATTTTCCTACATATGCCACAATTTTCTTTGGTATTTCCTGGTTCTATGATCAGAAAAGTTATCATATCATGTTTATTACTGTTGTGTTTTCAGGGTTGCTGGTGGCGGGGCGTGGTATAGTGAGAGCAAACAGACCAGACATGGGAGTAGCAAGGTAAAGATTACTTCTCCTACTTGTTTGAAAGCTTTCCAGGGGATCATGAGGTTAAAAAGTTTTCTTCTTCAGAATACTGAAGACATATAGAAATAATATACAGAAAAAATAGCCATAGCCTTTCTAGATTGGGAAAGTAAAAAAACTTGTTTAACACAGTAACAGATACGGAACAAAGCAAATCGTATCGGAATAAACCTGAATGTTAATACAGCTGCATAAAATTCAGGAGTATGTAAGACTTATAAAAATACTTTATAAGTTGAGATAAATTATTAGAATACAAAAAGACATTAATAAATATATATGTATATAAAATAATCGGAAGGAGGCAATAATTGGATTTTTAAATTACAGAAAAATAATAAAATATAATAAATTAATAAAAGTTTGCATTAAGGCTAATCCTCTTTCATGCAAAACTAGAATTAATATAAACGTAAAGTGAAGCTGTGTCTCTGTATGTGTGTGCATGTGTATATATATATGTATATTTGCACAAAGGATTACTGACTGACATTGAAAGGTGATATGTTGCATAGAAATAAAAACTTTGAATTATTTTAAATTGGGCATTTAAAGTATCAGCATTAACCTGGCACGTTTTTTTCTTTTTTAAAAATAACATTTAATTTTCAAGTTCTATTTTAAATCATGGAAAGAAAAAAAAATTAGTAAAAGCATTGCATAGATGCACAATATGTATTTTGTAAAAAATTTCATTTGCATTTCTTAGAATATTTAGTTCTCAGAAAACGGCTAGTTGGCTTTTCTTCAAGCCTCTGCAAGACAAGTTCAGTTCTGAGTCAAGAAAAGCTATGAGAAATTTCACCTCAAAATGAAATTTGTTTGGATAATTATAAAGGCCTGAAAAATGAGATCATCTCCACCATAACTATAACAAACAGCTAATGAATAAATATATTCTGGCAAGAATCGATAAGAATTGCAAAGCCTGAGAGGGTCATCGCAGACTTGAAAAAGGTAACCAAGTGAGGAAACATCAAATGGAGTTAATGGAGATAAAGCATTCTGAAAAATGTAAAGTGTTAACAGTCACCGACAGGAAAGAATATACTTCCACAGGGATGACAACAACAAAATGAAACAAAACAACCCAAAACAACTGGAAATATATTATATCTCCTGGAGCAAAGTATGACTACTTATTCATCAAGAGGAGAACCTACTTCTTTGTCATTCCCTTTGGAAGCCTGTTGTTTTTTTTTTTAAAAAAAAGGTTGCACAAAAGATACATGTGTTCTTTTTCTGGTATTATTACAGGCCCACCTAGATTTAGCTTTCGGTTCCAGATGAGATCAGGCATGTTCAGACTAGCACATCTTTGCTCTGTAAGCACAGAGCTGCTATCTTTTCACTGGCAAATTCTCGGATCCCCAAATTTATGCACAATAAATGCCCTTAAAAATCTGCAAATTTTCTACTTCAGTCAAATACCTCATTGAGTTCAATTTTTTTCTTATTTTACTCTGCTAGTAGTAAGCCGAAAAGTTAAGGCAGGCGACTCCCATAAGAAAGGAAAGTTGAATAGTACTTACCCTAAGTATAATGTGCAAGCCTTAATGGGGGAATCTACTTTTGCTCTATGGTTTTTAGAAGGGAATCCAGGTTTAAACTCAGCTCTCGCCCTTTTCCCTTCTGGAAAACTGAGTAGACTCACTGAAGGTGGCTCTGAGAAAGATCCTACAAATCAACAGCCTTACCTGTGGCCATTCAGAAGACTGCACTTTGGTGTGTGTTTAAAACTATGAATAAAGTCAGACACAGCGCATGCTCAGCAGGCAATTTAAAAATATTTATAACATTGTTGTTTCAAAAACAAATTTCCTCAAACAAAGCAAAACTCACATTTCTGATCCATGCCAAGTTTAACGTTCTGAGACAAAGCTGTTTTGGAGTTTTCTGCTGGGGAAAAAAAAGGCTTCTAAAATTTTTGTTGAACGAAAAATAGTTCCCTCTTCCCTTCTGGATACTCTTAAATTAAGAGGTGGAATAAAATTCCCTCTAAGTTTCAACAAAATTCACCTTGGGCTAAGATAAGGCAGTAGATATTTAAGGTCTGTAAAAAATAATTTTGGGGAGAGTAACAAGGAACTAAAAACTATAAGTTTAAAGAATGTAATGGTCATCTGTACCTTCAAGGCAGTCTTGCTTGTTACTATACAAAAACAATCCTGATACAAATAGGATATATTACGTTACGTACAGATAGGTTATGCATTGATAAGAATAATGCATAAGAAACTATTTGCATACCTAGAGAAGTTATGTTTTTCTTTTGCTAACTAAAATCTGAACTCTTGAAAACTGAAAAAGAAATACCTCAAAAATTTAGGAGAAACCCAGGAATAATGTCAGTATAATTCCTCTGTTTTACATAGCAGCCATGGAGAGGAAGGCAATCACATATCTATTAGTTAAATTTTGAGTTACACAAAATAAAAATTGGCTTAAATACAGTTTTTAAGGCCCTAATTGCAGCAGGAATGCCTGTGTTACCCTGACTGGAAATTTTTTCTCCTCCTTGAGTAACCCTAAGTATTCCATTTTACCATCTATCACCAAACCCTGCCCGGCCCACAGATCTCACAGATCTTATTCAAATCTCTCACTTAATTCTTAAGTCACTGAATGACTTTCAGCCCCTGCTCTACTTTCCAGGGGTGCTCAGCTGGCCTCACAAAAGCTCCACAGACACATCGTTCAGTATCTCTGATGCTTTCAAGCTCAGCAGAGGGTGCCAGAAAAAAAAAAAAAAAAAAATCAGTGATTAAAAAAAAAGTTTATTAAAGTGAAACTAGGAGTGCAGATTTGAAGAAGTTGCTTCTACTTTTATTTCCCTCTCAACTCAGCACAGGTGTTTCCTAACTTATACTACTGTGCATGCTGATGAGGGGGAGGGTGAAATTAAGGTGAGGGAATGGGCCAAGGGCCGACCAGCAAGCATTTAGGATTTCCAGCCTCATGTGTTAATGGACATGTCTAAAAATGGACCCCCCAAAAGCCTAGAATGAGGTTTCTTTTTGGCAAATGATTAAACCAGTACACTGAAATAATTAAAGCTTTGTCCTTAAAGAAAGCATCAGATCAACAGAACAAAAACAAAGATAAAAACTGCACACACATATGCATGCGCACACACACACACTCTCTCGCACACACAGATACACAAAACTAGCGGGTGAGGGGAGAAGGAAATTAAATAAAAGAAAACAAACAGAGTCCTAACAGGCCATTCTCCGAAAAGGAATCTAAATAAAAAGTCATATGATATCTGATAGTGCAGGACACGTCGCCAAGAACTGGAGCGGATTGCCTACAGGAAGAAAGGGCCAGTGTATTCCAGCTCAAAGAGCTTTTCTTTCCTCCTCCTCTATTTTTTTTCCCTTTTCTCCTCGACTGTGAATGTGTTACTCTCAGGTCAGATGCACGAAGAATCCCAGAATGACAGCTATCACCTTTCACTGTACTCCTGGCGGCACAACTGGCTGATAGGAGCTGCCTGAGTTGGGATCAAGAAGGGCTAGTGCAGCTTTCAGTAACAGCCTCTTCCAGTAGCCCCTCTGTCTCTTTCATAGACCCCCTTGGTTACGTTAAAAATAGAACAACAACAACAACAAAAAAAAGCACAAGCAGAAAACAAAACAAAAAACAAAAATGCAAACACAACAGCCCACAGCAACAAAAGAGTTCAAGGGGAAAAAAAAAATCAGAAACAAGCCAAAAGGGGGAAAAAAAAAAAGCTCTTGCCTTCAATATAAAACTTTTTCAAGACCGAGTTTCTTTTCTCTTATTTTGATGACTTTCTTTTTAAAGATCTTTTTCTCCTTAAGCACTCTTAAGAGCATTAAAAATCTCTACAAAAATACAGAAAAGTCTCAAGGCAATATAAGAATTTTCCTGAGGAAAACACATAACGGTAAGAAGTGAGTTACCCTAGAAAAATTTGGATTCGCCAAAAGTTCCCCTAATTCTAATGTCTTTCAGCGACTTCAAGTGCAAACACCGGCCACCTAGCTCTTGTTTTTTCTCTGGTGGGTCATTACTGAGGCAACACATACACAGTAAGGTTTCCCGAAAAGACTCCTTGTTATCAAGTTACTTCAAACATAAGGCGCTCACACCTCCCAGCCAGAAGGGCTTATTGACTAGACACCACCCTCTGCCCTGATATGTATTACACCCTTAAGAAGCAGTTACTTAAATGTATTCTAAAAATATGGAAAAATGTATATATTTTCCCTACAGTTTCCCACCCCAGGGACAGGAACAGATTA
>NW_020185333.1:958520-959829 GCF_003031525.2 Neophocaena asiaeorientalis asiaeorientalis | reverse complement strand
TCCCACCCCAGGGAAAGGAAGAGATTATACTTCCAGTGAATGAAAAAAAAAAAAAAAAAGAAGAAAAGAGTTTCTGAATCTTGAAATAACTGTTGTAGCTGATTTCCACTTAGTAAAATAGTTATCTGTAGTTAGGTACTGTACATAATGTATATTTAAGAATTTTTGTGGTGCTTGTGAATTTTCCCCCAGTTCAGTTTTGTGTCTATTAAGTATCTTAAAGAGATTTCCAAATAACAATTGAAATATAAATGCATTAGGAGGAGAACTTTTAGAAAGAAAACATTTTCTTGAGTTTATAATTCAAGGATGTCAGTATAAAGATATAAATGTACAGCATATGTAAAAGGTGGAATTGTTTACACGTCTTGCACAGACAGTTCACATGATTTCTTTCTTCTTTTGTTGGAGCATTAATTTGAAAATGATAAGCATTCTGGAATGTTTGCTACAAACACAAATTCATGGTGAAAATATACATGCATAGGCAAAAAATCAAATGGAGAACACGCAAAGCTACGTGGCAATCAGAATCGTAGAAAAATCTCTGTCTAGACTATATTTCGCTTGAACTAGTGTATCACGGATGGGGCAGTAATCTCTCTGGGGGTTTTGTAATTTACGTCATTAAATAGAAACAAAAATAAAATACAAATATCTGTTCCCTTAGTATCTTTTCTTAATAACTGACAAGTGACACAAGCGGTACCTATTAAACGGATGCAAAAACTTGTGAGACCGAATGAACTAATGTACCCCATTGGTATTTTGGGAACCCAAATCCCATAATTAACTTTTTACCTAAGTGGCAAAAGTAGAAGACGTTCTTGCCACTAAATTGATTATTTTGTGGAGTCTTGTTCTCTCCTGCACAGGATTTTAGGGACCCAGAATGGGTAAAGAGATGACAGCAGAGGATGAATCCTGAACAACTTTTATTGTGAGTAGAAAAAAAATAGCATAGAGTGAGCATAGAACAGTTGGATTTAGAAAGATTAAAAGACGAGAAAAGAGCAACATATCCAACTTAATTAGTCTTTTTCCTTTTCCTTTTTTATGTATATATATTGGGGTGATGGGGAGAAAAGATAACTGGATTTCTTTTGAATGTCTTTGTGTCTTTATAGAGTGAATGTTCTGTTCCTGTCTCTCTCTTTTTAGGCGAAAAACTAATAAAAATAGAAAAACATATATCATCTTCCTTTAATAGACATAGGAAGCAGCGTTTTTTTTTTTTTCTTTTTCTTTTTTTTCAAAACTGGCGGTCAAGCGTTAAGTAACTCCCGTCTAAATCCACCTGCTAGAAATG
>NW_020185333.1:958029-958198 GCF_003031525.2 Neophocaena asiaeorientalis asiaeorientalis | reverse complement strand
GGTGCACAAAGACAGGGAAGACAGTAACATAGTCCATACTCTTTCCCACCCCCCGTTGTACTGCTTCCATTCTTTCTGCTCCCATACACAAATGCCCACAGATCTCACGCCACCCCCTTACTCCCCAACAACAAACACAGCGAAATACATGCTCCCTAGGTCTCTTAAA
>NW_020185333.1:943437-957232 GCF_003031525.2 Neophocaena asiaeorientalis asiaeorientalis | reverse complement strand
CATCTCGGTTGCGACACAGTGATAAGGGGTAGCGAACATCTCATACCTGGTGTGAATGCTAATCAGTCAGGAGTTCTCCTTTTCCCAAGACAGGGAACTGTTTCCTTCCAAATTTATTAGAACCTCCTCCACTGCCTCTTTGAAAAACCTTCTTTGTCACCCTCTCCCAAGTCCCGATACTTCTTTAAAAAAAAAATGGCTTCGGAGCTCCTTCTATTCTTGATATTGATTCTCTCTCTCTCCCCCCACCCCTCCTCCTCTCTCCTGTCTGTGTCTCTTCTGAGTGGTCTATTGATAAGTCCCTGGAGGCACTGGGTCAGCCTGCCCGTAGGAAACCAGACACAATGCACAAATCTCCGAGTGCCATTCTGCCATCAGCAAGCAGACCACGTTTAGGAGAGAGAGAGAGGAAAAAAAAAAACAGTAGAGCAAGAGACAGAGAGAGAGAGAGAGAGAGAGAGAGAGAGAGAGACCAACCGAGGGAGGGAGAGACCGAGAGGAAGAGGTGGGGGAGAGAGAGAGAGAGAGGGGGAGAGAGACAGAGGGAGAGAGACACGGAAGGAGAGAGAGAGAGTGTGAGAAAAAGACTGATTGGAACAGGAGGGAGGGAGAGAGAGAAAGGGAGAGGGAGAGAGAGAGCGCGAGAGGGAGAGCGACACTGCCAGTCAGGTTAATCATCCCTACTTTAATTAGCTGTTCGGCTTAGACATAAAACAATTGAATTTGAATGATCTGTCAGCAGGCTCGGCTGAACCAAAGGGGAAAAGCGAATATTACAAAAAGACTGTTGGTGTGTTCTGATAAGCAATACTGCTCCTACTGACAAATCCTCAAAGGGGGAACTATTAAAACTTACAACTAAACAAAAAGTGCAAATGTAAATGGCACTAGATAGAGGTCTTTTTAAAAAATGGAGTTTTCTACCCTAGTTTTATCAACGTAGATTTTTATGTGCAGGTGCCAGCATATTAGGGTCTGTGTGTAATGTGTGAAAGTTTATTAACGATGGTCTAGGAGTGTAGCAGACAGATGCTGCAGAGAACAAGACAGGTACAGTCGGATGCCGAGTCTAGATCTTGGAGGGAGATGGATGCTGGAAGAAGAGGAACCGTGGCAAGAGATCAGCACAAAGTCAGTGGGCAGACAGGCAGACAGATTTTAGGCACTGCACGATCTCGTCTAAAAAGGCAAAAGTTCTGATGCAATAATAGGTGCAAAACAATCCATCCGTCCTTCTCTCTCGGGAGCACTCCAAGGTACAGTTAAAATGGATTAATCTTTGTGACAAACAGAGCTGGCAAGGCAGACTATGGCAGACACTGAAGGCGATTCGCAGACCCAGAGAATACCAGAGCCGGGAAAAGCCACAGAGATCAATCTCTCCAACGCCCTAATTTAGCAGATGAGGAAACTGAGGGCCAGAGACTCAGGCTAATAAATCATAAAGGCAACAGCACTGTCGACATTGGAACCCAGGGCTCCACCAGTGCTGTTTCCATCATACCAGCCAACTTCCAGCTTTCTTTAAAGATTCTGGCCCAACAGGTATGGAAATCACCCTTGTCTTCATAATAATAAGATTCTTCCACCTATACAGCTAGTGCACAGACCTCTAATTCTTAAAAATGTCTAAATAGCTAAGTGGAAATTTTTGGGGGTTCATTTTGAATTCTAGGGGTAGGGATTTAAGTGCTTAATTCATTCTCAGAGAAAAGCAGAAAAATATTGCATTGTACAGGCCCAGTCTCAGCAAGGTATAGCTAGCTGGTGCCACATTCCAAGCTAGTGAAGGCCAGTTGATCGATCTACAAAGACCTCTCCCAGAGTTTGCAATTCTCTTTGTGAATATCATCCGCTATACATCACAATGTAAAAAGATGTGTTCTTTCATACAACTCATTTTTAAAATGTAGGCACACTGTAGGTGAAAGAGATTGACTCTTTCAGTTTACAGTGTCATTTTCAATCACTGATGAGATTTTCTATCTGAAAGATTAGCTATAGGCAACTTTTCCTATATATTTCATTTGAAACGAGCTACTAAAATAGAAAGGGGGAAACTGTATTATCTGCCTATGTATTTGATGGTACCTTTTTTGGACATATATGATCATATTCAGTAAGGATCTTCCTCTTAACAGCAGATAATTGAAGGTAAATTTTTTTTGAGGGGGAAAGGGGTGCTTAAGAAGAGAACAGTTCTATCAGATGTTACTGGAGAGATTAAGTCTCTTGTCCTAAGACAAGAATCATGGTGTATATAAAAGTGAAAACTCTCAGTCATGCTTCAGCAACGATGTTGCTACTTAGGGTGACAGAAGAAAACTGAAAGAAATGTCAGGCACCTGGGAGCCCACTCAAAGGCAAGTAATCAGAGAGAAGTCATGGCCAGAGTAATTTAGCTTATTTGCATGACAACCTCTTTAACAATGGCTGTTGTGACATGTCTAAAACATACGGTCCACAGTCAATCAATTTAGGGGGAAGAGGAATCAGTGATTTTGACATTGGTAGGTCCTCCTGCAGATCTCCAAGCACCTGATAGGCAAGAACCCAAGGCAGAGAAGTGCAGTCCTTAGTGAATGCGTTCTAGGTGACCTGCGTGAAAGGGGAATGAGCTTTGGAGTCAAACAGACCTTTGTAAAAGTGTGTAAGTCACAGCTGCTCTCACAGTCTCAGTTTCCCTGTCTGTAAAAGGTGGTAATATCCATCCCATAAGGTTATTTTGAGGATGACATGAGCTAACACAGATAGAATCCGTGGCTGGTCATTACATGGTAGCTTTTATTGAGCTTTTATTGAGGAAGGCAGAAAATGAGGGTGTGAATAAACAAAACTGCATACTCTGGATGTGCTGTGTGTATTATGTTCAAAGCATGCAGGTTTAAGACATGAATGCACATAACAAAGCAAGGATCTAATACAGATCCAGAAGTCTAATACAGACTTCTGCTGGAAAGGGTAAAGTTTAAAAGCCCTAAATTCTGGAATCTAAACTTCAGGGATTATCTGAGGGGTGTTTGAGCTCTTCGTTTCCAGACCTTGGTATATCTCCTGGCTAATAATAATAATAACCAAGATATCACTGAGCACTTGATTTGTGATGAGCACTCTGCTAAGTACTTAACATTTTTCATCATACTTTAGTGCCACAACAACCCTATGAATTAGGTACCACAAATCCTCACTTCATAGAAAAGAAAATCAAGGCATAGAAGACTTAGGTGACTTGTTCAAGAGCACACAGCTAGTAAGTGTGGAGCCAGAGATAAAACACAGGCAATCTGACTTTAAAGCCTGCATTCTTAGCCATAATGCTGGGCTGGCACATGGTAGGTATTCAGTAAATATGTGTTGAATAAATGAGCAAATGCATAAAACACCAGTGTTTCGATTTCATTACAAAATAAGTGCAAATCCATTCACGATCACCTGAGAGAATATTGTGCTAGGACTATACAATCTGTACCTCCTCTGTAGCTCACTTCAGGTGGCAGCCCTTCCTCAGAAGCCAGGGTCAGCCACGTCCCTGGACGGTGCTGAAAATGGATGAGGTGAAGATCGCTGGCTATGACCACCCAGGGCATTTAAATATCTGATGGCATTTTCAGCACTCTGAGGGTAGTGTTAGCACATGGGTTATTAATTGGCTTAATTCCAGTTCAGATAATTACATCGTGTCTCTTTAATTTTTTCCTGACTATGCCATTCTTCACTTCCTGTCATAAATGTGCTCTTTAAAAAAGCATAGGAACACACACAAACATATAGCTATATTTAAGGTTTGTATAATCATCTAGGGTGTTCTTTTTTTCTAAATGATTAGTATATAGTAGCCATGTAATAAATGAATGAATGGGCAAAAGAATTAAAGTTATTGCAAAATAAAGATAACTAGTTGAGATTTTTGTTTGGCACTGAAATAAACAGATTTTTAAACCATTTCCTTGGTGACAGGATTCCAATCATTTTTTTTTTTCTCATGGGCAGATATTTCAAGAGCTGATGACCTGCTCATGATAAGCTGATTTCCTTATACTGTGCAGTTTCCAGCATAAAAAACAGCAATGAAAACCGATCTTTTAAAGTAGAAAGTAAGACTAGGTCCCGAATGGCATAGTATATTGAACTCATAGGTTTCAGAATAGTCATTAATCCAGTTATTAGCCCCTGACTTATTTAGCAGCATTTTTCTTCACCAAACATATTACTAGAGTAATCTTCAAATAAAGAAGAAAAGGACAAGGGTTCCCAATTTAATAAGCTTAGGAAAGTTTGCCAGTCATAAACGCACACAGACCACCTCTTTTTCCCAAAGAATTCTTGACCTTTGAAATACTGACTGTGTCTACATGATACCAAAGAAAATCTCCTAGAGGCATCCATTTTAGTCATGTGCACAAATAGTTAAGTGCATCCATGGAAGAGCGTGGTTTATTAGTCCTTTTCAGTGTACATTTGTATGAACAAGTCACCAAATGTAAGGAGCATAGATAGGAAAAGAATAAAGGGTTAATTTGTTTACTATGCATGAGAGTGTCTAGATCTTTGCTTCCTCAGCTTTTAGTTCAAAATTCCATGTATACTCTGCACATACTAATAAATGCCATAATTCAATGTATGCCATAATTTGATTTACTTTCAAGCACCTTTTCTGGTTCAGCTCTCAAAGCTTTCCTTCCTATAAACTTCCTCCAAATTATTCTTCGTGACCCTCTGTAAATCATCATTTGAAATTGGTGTTTGTGGGATGACTCTAATGCTGCAGAGAGATTTGTATCAAACTAGACCTGTTTTCTTTTGAGAATCAGTGGTCAACTTCCACGCCCTTATCAGAGAACAAGCTAAATTAAATTAAAAAAAAAAAAATAAAACCCGAGCCCTTTCCCACTTCTTTGACCCCTGTAATAATGACAGCAGTCATTCAGTGACTGTCCTCTAGTTTGTTTCTCATGCTTTGAGACTGACATCTTTGGGACAAGGTCTGTACACTCTGCTCGGCATATTTAACACATTGTCTGGTATCACATCTGGCCGTGGTGGTAGATGATATCTCAGAAAAGCTGGAGGCAACAACTGTTAACTCTCTTACGTCTTCATATGCAATTGCAATTTATTTCCTCTGTACCTCGAGTTTCCAATATGTAAAAGGGGTATACTTATTGCCTGAAGACTAGTGATTTGATGCTTAGACTAAAGTAGTATTATTGGGTAGGATATTTAAGAATTAGCAAGGGAAAAGCACTTATACTAGAGATTTTTATAGCCTCACCACTATTTTTATAGCAAGAAGTCCTTGGATAACACATTCTAAATTCAAAATTTAAGTGAATTTTTAATTCAAAAGAAAAGTGGACAATATTTATACTGAATATTAGAGATAGTAAACAAACTCTTGGTTTTAAATTTAAATGTCATCTAGAAACAGCTTGATAAATTTTATAAAAGCACAGAATCTTAGCCCTAGGTGGTATTTAGGAGATTCTCTGGTTCTTTCAGTTTACAGAGAAAAGCTGAGTGGCTTAGACATATTATCTGATAAGTAGTGGAACCCAGTTTGTCTGTTTCTTGGTCCCATGCCCTCCTCAGCCACCGTGGGCAACATGGCTGTCACACGCTTGCCTTTCATAGTCCTGACCACCCTCCTTTTGGACATATTTTATTAAAGGGGCTCTTAAACTCTGGTGCTGAGAAAGGGGTTCTGTGTTCCACGTGTAGTCTGATAGACATGCCACGATGGAACTGTGGTAGGCTGAATAATGACCCGGAAAAAGATATCTCTAATCCCCAGAACCTACGAATGTTGCCTTATATGGCAAAGGAGTCTTGTGGATGTGATCTAAATGTAATCACAAGGATTTTTATAAGAGAGAGACAGAGAGTCAGAGCTAATAGTAAGAGATGTGATGACAGAAACAAGAGGTTGGAGTTATTTGTGGAAGGGGTCATGAGCCAAGGAGTGCAGATGGTCTCCAGAAGCTAGAAAAGGCAAGGAAATGGATTCTTCCCTAGAGCTTCCAGAGGAACCAGCCCTACTATCAGCTACCTTGACCTGGACATTATTTCACAACACAGCTAAAATATTTCTTAGCTTTTTTTTTTTTAAAGCAGATATATTACTTTGTTGATTCAAACTGAGTTTGTGATACAAGATTTCTTATTAGTCTTCAGAAAAATATTGACTAGGATAGGTCAAGAATGGGTCTCTCCTTCTTGCCCTTAAGGACTTCCTCCTAAGTTGACGTGGAGAAATATATGTAAAGATTATTGATTAATGGATCAGTTGCCTATGGATCCATCTAATCACACTTGCCTATGTCCAGTCTTACAGCAGCTCTTCATTGGTGGGTTGGTATTCATCTCCAAGTTAATCTACCACAGTCAACGGTAGGTTCTAGTTAGAAGCAAACTGAAGGGTTTTGCTGTGTAATTCTTGAGTGCAAGAAGATCGAAACTTATTCTAAACAGTGAGGTGCCCTCTTGCTAGCCCCCACCCCAAATTTGTTCTACTTTTTCCTAGTGGAGGTCAGAAATGGAGAAAAGAAGCAGCAAAAGGCAACATCATGCAAAACAAACTTTCTTCTTCGGACTTTGCCACTCAGATATGCATACAACCTGAGGACAGTGCTCCTAAAGAGTGGTTTTTGGCAGCATCAGTATTGTCTAGAAACTTGTTAGAAAAATAACTTCTTGGACCCTACTCTAGGCCTACTGAATCAGATACTCAGAGGTGACTATCTGAGTGCCTCTGTTTTAATAAGCTCTTTAGATACTTCTAAAGTCTAGCTGAGAATCATAGGGCAAATCTGTGAGATCTGGCAAGTGAAAAACATGTTGGACTCTGAGTGATATCACCTGTCCATCTGGGTGTAATTTAATTGTGGCTCTGTTGCTTGCCCACTATATGACCTTAGATCATGTTCTTAGTTCATCTCATCACATACAAAATGGGGATGACAATATTATATTATTAGTAGTATTATTAATCATTGCCCTGTCTATGCAAAAGGCTAATATAGGACATAATAAGATCATGAATATGAAAACACTATATACTT
Organism: Neophocaena asiaeorientalis asiaeorientalis; assembly: GCF_003031525.2. Classification (NCBI taxonomy): domain Eukaryota; kingdom Metazoa; phylum Chordata; class Mammalia; order Artiodactyla; family Phocoenidae; genus Neophocaena; species Neophocaena asiaeorientalis. The sequence goes on along the minus strand of NW_020185333.1, from coordinate 950,174 downwards.
TATAACTGCAGCATTATTATTATGGAAGAAACATCAATTTGGATTGCGAGTGTCCTGGGACCAAGGTGTTGGGGATATCACCTTGATATTTCACATTAACCGAGGCTCTGAAGAAATAAGAGTAAAAAAAAGTTCAAGAAGCTCAAATGTCAGTTCTAATTCTCCAAGCCAAAAATGAAGCCTGGAAGTCTGTAGACTTTTAAATGATGTGATAATGAATGGAGGACCCACTGACATTTTTAGCTTCCAGAACCAGGTGCTGAATTTTTTGATTTGTTCATCAGGTAACAAAATGCAGTGGCAGTTTTGAATGCTATATCACCAATGAAAGCCTGTGGCTTGTGAGATTCAGAGTCATACTTCTTTATAAATTCCCAGTGCCACTCAGTTTTAGTAAAGCGGCCCATGATCTCTTTCATTTCCATACCATATTCTTTTTTTTTTTTTTTGTGGTACACGGGCCTCTCACCGCTGTGGCCTCTCCGGTGGCGGAGCACAGGCTCCAGACGCGCAGGCTCAGCGGCCATGGCTCCTGGGCCCCGCCGCTCCGCGGCATGTGGGATCCTCCCGGACCGGGGCACGAACCCGTGTCCCCTGCATCGGCAGGCGGACTCTCAACCACTACGCCACCAGGGAAGCCCCATACCATATTCTTAAGTAAGTAAGAAGCTCCAGGAAGCCAGCTCAAAGACAACTGATTATATTCACAGATTTTTCAATGGAAAAGATATAAATCCTGGTAGGTGGGAAGGGTTGTCCAGATCAGGATTGAGACTTTTTTAGATATTGAAGTCCAATCTCTTAAGGAGCCGAAAAAACTCTCACACAACCAGTTCAGAGACAACCATGATTTTCATGGAAAACCATCAGGATTTTATCCAATTTCTTAGTAATGAAAATTCACAGTATTTATCAAGGACTCTGTATAAGCGGGAAAAATATATCTTATAAAAGATACATAACCATCCCTTTTCCTTCTTGCATGAAATCATAGTAGGTATGCCTTTTGGCCTGAGGGCTCTTCCATCCTATCAAGATTAAAGTCTACATGTCACATTTTGTCAACTCTTTGGTGCCTGGTGCCTTGCAGGACAGTTGTGGTGTGGAAAAGATTCTGCTTGGATTGTTACTTCCTCTGAGCCAGTCACAACGTGTGCATCAGGGGAAGCAGCTGCACCTTTTAAGAGCTCTGTGTCCTTAAGCAAGTCATCTGCCCTTTTAAATTCATAGATTTTTCATTTGTAAAATGTGGATATGTGACTTAATAATCTCACAAATTGTTGAGATCACAAGTTGAGGATCAAAAGGAATGATATATTCTAAATGCTTTGTAAGCTAAAGATCCCATTTGCTTGGCACTATTGATGTTATTACTTACACTTCAACAGAAGAGTAAAGGTATATATGGAAATGCTGCATATGGCAGCCTGCACACTTTCAGGCATTTAAGTTGTATATAACACCATGGTTTTCTCCTTAACTTACATTAATCTTTTTGTCAGGTTATAGTTAAGGTGGTAACTAAGGATGTTATTTCCTTTAAATCCCTATATGATCTTTGGGTCAATTATGATCAGTTATACATTAAATAGACACTGTTGCAGAATTTATTATGGTTCTGTTCTGGCCAATATTCCCTAAGTAAAAACAGATTCAAAATAAAAGCTACATAGCATCCAAAGCTGGTATTGAGGAGTGAAAATATCTTCAAAGGCCATTCCTTGGTTGCTCAACATCAAACACCTACTTAGAAATGTCTATTAGTTCAACAAGCATTCCTGAAGGAAAATCTGTAGCAAAGCTACTGGGTGTTCAACATTTCAAAAGACAGGAACATGTATCTTGCCACGATGCAAATTATTATTGCTTGAATTGCCCAAACTTTGTTTAAACTAACCTATGAGTCGAGTTCAGATGAAGAGCCCATGCACTGTTGCCACTCAGTAGCTCTAAGAATAGGTGGTACCCAATCAATGAGTCCTTCCAATGGCAGGGAAATTACCTGGTATATTTTAATATAAATCATTAATGTAATTGTGCAAAGGACATATCTAAATATCTAGAACTGTTATTTAAATCTTTCACTGTTGTATACAATCCCATCTTTTCTGTTGTGCACCCTTAACTAGACTATAATAAACCCTGACTTACACTTCTCTGAATTTCCCAATGCCTCCAGTACAGTGGTTTACACATAGCATTTGCTTCCAAAATATCTGCTTTTTAATTGGATTCAATTCTTATTGGCTTTTCTTGGTGGCAATTAAGCCACATAAAGTGGCCATAGATAAAGGCATCATTATCACTGAGGTGAAAGTTGCAATTCTTAATTCTTTTTTTAAATTATGGATTGGGCCACTTATTTTTCCCATGTGACACTTAACCTGACTAATTGTAGAAGTAAATAGAAAAACATGATTCTCTTCTAAAAAGCTCACTTTACATGCAACATTTTTAGGAATTCAGCTAATGTATCAAGCAGAATCATTCTGCACAATGAAGGTGATGGTGAGTATGTACTACAGCTTTGACGGCAAATATTTTAAATTAAAGCAAGCTACACACAAATTACATAAACATAAATATGCACTCTCTCACAAAACCGCATTTGCACATCCTTAAACTTAAATTAATGCAAAGCAGAGATATATTCTTTTGTTCTAGTGGAATACAAATGATGAAGACTAATAAATGAATAAGTAAAGCACTGGGTAACCAAATCAATGTCTGCTCAATTCTGGTCAAGGAGGTGAAGTGAGGTTTCCCTTTGAGTCAGAGAATGTAGTGGGTAAAAAGGACGTGAATAGCTGGGGGGATTTCCTGAGGCCATTGCAGACCAGCTCACATACTGTTAAGAGGCTTGTTTTTATGAGACTTTTGGTTGCATTTGTAACGCTTGCAAGGTCCCCTAGAGCATTAAGTGCCGCATCACAGCACTACAACTACAGGACTAAATGTGAGAAGTACATTCCAAGCTTCTTTTTCTTTCAGATCCAAATATCTGGGAGTTTGTAGATATTTTCAAGACTGCTTTCCCTCCTTTGTTTCCCCCCTCCACTCCCATCCCTCCCCCCGCAACAAAAATCCTTTCTAATAGGACTACATGGAAAGGACTTTCTGTTTTCAGTAAAAATCTAAATTCTTGTACTTAAAAAAAATGATCAACTGTAAAACCTGTGGATTAGTACAGTTAATTATTTCCATAGATAGAACATATTTCATTAAAAACAACAACAACAACAAAACCTGCTCTGACTGGTAAGTTTTTTCTAGATTAAGGATTTAGCCACAGTTTTATAATTATTTGTTGTCTGTCAGGCTTGGTGCGTATTAATTGGTGACCATTTCACTACTGCATTAAATTATTGATATGTTGAAATTATTAGCTGGTACTGCCACCATTTTTTCTTTTGAACAGTGCCACCCATTTCTTTCAAGTTTGCTTCAAAACAAAAAGTCTGGAATCTAATTTATCAAGAAAACAACTGTGAAGTTCAGAAAAAGGATAGGAATCACCAAAAGAATCAGATCCAATCTTAAAATCACTAGGGAGAACAAAAACTCACTTAACCCTCAAAGTATATGTAAAAGTGGGCATTCTGGTTTTGTTGATGAAGAAGCTGAGGCTTCCAGAGGTTAAGTAACTTCCCCAAGGCGCAGAGTTGACAGGTGGCAACCTGTGTGTCACACCTTGGTCTGTCTGACAAAGCCTGTTCTATTTTCTTTTACACTCTCCATCCCCAGAAAGTCTCTGGCTATCTAGGAGTTTCTTTGGGATGTGCCATCAGGTTCATGGGGTGACATAACAATTACAATTCTAATAATTGTTAAATGTATATGTATTAGGTATATACATATATGCTTAATACACATATGATTATATATATACTATATATGCCATATATATTAATACTTAGCACTTAGAGTATGCCAGATATTATTCTAAGTACTTTATTGTTTAGGATTTATTCTTTACAGTTTAGTACTATTTACTTAGTCTCATAACATCTCGGTCAGGTAGAAAATATTATTATCATCCCATTTTGCAGCTAAGAAATGTAAGGCATACAGCTAGAAAGTGATACAGCCCAAGCTACTCTCCATTACCCTACCTGTCTCAGGTACATTTTCCTATGTGTTACTACCTAGAGAACATACCTGACCTGACCTCTGCCTATTCTTTCAAGACTTTGCTCCCTCTTAGTATATAATGAGTAGATCTTAGAAGGCAGAGTAACTTAACCAGTCAATAGTTTACTTTCTAGGGAATGAAAAGAGATAACTTAGTGGAAAATTCCCATTTGTGGAAGAGCAAGTCTCCAAAGCAAGATATTATGGCCTGGAAAGTAGGGGAGACACTTTGGGTAGGTGGGTTTTCTGGGTCTTTCAAACCCTAACGCACATACGACCATTGATACATAAACCCAATTTAATTCAATATATATTTAATGAGCACCTGCTATGAGTAAAAGACTCTGTTAGAACCTAAGATCTAGAAAATAGTTACAAAGAAGAATAAGAAGCCATAACCATAATTTTTAGAATATGGGAGAAAACAAATACCACGTAACTAAAATACAATGCAAAATAAAGCCATTACCATAAAGTGTTGCTAACAAAATTCCGTAGGTTCAGTGGCTTGAGGAATATCATCTGATGATGGACACTGAAAAAAGTTACCCTAAGACGGCAGTGTTTGAGATGGACTTTGGAATGTGGGAAAAGTTCCAACTGTTCAGCATGGGATGAATAAAAGCATGGAGATAGTAAGGCATGAACTGTATTTGGGGTTGATTTGATTAGCTTCTAGCATACTCAAAGGACAGCAGTAGGAGTTTGAGATGCTCTTGGTGGCACATCCAGGTGCGATTGTCTAGTTGGCAGCTGGTACCATGTCTGTGGTACCTGAGACTATAAGCTAGGACTAGATACTCAGATCTTCAGGGAGGTGATCCAAATGTCTGGATGAAGCTAAAACTGCTCACACACTTCAATAATGCAGTGAGGGAAGAAAGAAAGGCAAACTTACATTTTGTGGGCAGATGAAGGAAGAATGCATGAAGGGGCAAGAAGGAACATTCAGATGAATAGGAGAATCATGAAAACAGATGTTATGGAGCCCAAAGGTAAAGACTGATCTAGAGAAGTGGAGATAGATGGTCAAAACAGTCAAATCACTAATGGTGAAGAGGCATATTTCAGAGCTGGAGTCTTTCTTCATCATTGAACTCATCTTTAAAAGGCCTACCTCTAGAGCGACCTTCAAGATGGCAGAAGAGTAAAATGCGGAGATCACCTTCCTCCCCACAAATACATCAGAAATACATCTACACGTGGAACAACTCCTACAGAACACCTACTGAATGCTGGCAGAAGACCTCAGACTTCCCAAAAGGCAAGAAACTCCCCATGTATCTGGGTAGGGCAAAAGAAAAATGGAAAAACAGAGACAAAAGAATAGGGACATGACTGGCACCTCTGGGAGGGAGCTGTGAAGGAGAAAAAGTTTCCACTCACTAGGAAGCCCCTTCACTGGCGGAGATGGGGGGTGGCAGCGGGGAAGCTTCAGAGCCACGGAGGAGAGCCCAGCAACAGGGGTGCAGAGGGTAAATCGGAGAGATTCCTGCACAGAGGATCACTGCTGACCAGCACTTACCAGACTGAGAGGCTTGTCTGCTCCCCCGCCAGGGCGGGTGGGGGCTGGGAGCTGAGGCTTGGGCTTCAGAGGTCAGATCCCAGGGAAAGGACTGGGGTTGACTGTGTGAACACAGCCTGAAGTGGGCTAGTGCACCACAGCTAGCCGGGAGGGAGTCTGGGGCAAAGTCTGGAACTGCCTAAGAGGCAAGAGACCATTGTTTCGGGGTGCATGAGGAGAGGGGATTCAAAGCACCACCTAAACAAGCTCCAGAGATGGGCGCGAGCTGCGGCTATCAGCATGGACACCAGATGGGCATGAAATTCTAAGGCTGCTGCTGCAAGAAGCCTGTGTGCAAGCATAGGTCACTATCCACACCTCTCCTCCCAGGAGCCTGTGCAGCCTGCCACTGCCAGGGTCCTGTGATCCAGGGACAACTTCCCCGGGAGAACACATGGCACGCCTCAGACTGTTGCAATGTCACGTTGGCCTCTGCTTCCGCAGGCTTGTCCTACATTCCGTCACCTCCCCCGACCCCCACCCCCCCACCTCCATGGCCTGAGTGAGAAAGAGCCCCCTAATCAGCCACTCCTCTAACCCCGTCCTGTCTGGGCAGGGACAGATGGCCTCAGGCAACCTACACGCAGAGGCCGGGCCAAATCCAAAGCTGAACCCCAGGAGCTGTGCGAACAAAGAAGAGAAAGGGAAATCTCTCCTGGTAGCCTCAGGAGGAGTGGATTAAAACCCCACAATCAACTTGATGTACCCTGCATTTCTGGAATACCTGAATAGAACAAATTATCCCCAAATTGAGGCAGTGGACTTTGGGAGCAACTGTAGACTTGGGGTCTACATCTAATTTGTTTCTGGTTTTATGTTTATCTTAGTTGAGTATTTAGAGTTTATTATCATTGGTAGATTTGTTTATTGATTTCACTGCTCTCTTCCTTTATATATATATATATATATTTCCTTTTTCTCTTTTTGTGAGTGTGTATGTGTATGCTTCTTTGTGTGATTTTGTTTGTATAGCTTTGCTTTTACCATTTGTCTTAGGGTTCTGTCTCTTTGTTTTTGTTTTGTTTTGTTTTGTTTTTTTTTT
>NW_020185333.1:942887-943312 GCF_003031525.2 Neophocaena asiaeorientalis asiaeorientalis | reverse complement strand
TTTTTATATTTTTGAAATTTATTTATTTTTCGCTGCATTGGGTCTTCATTGTTGTGCACGGGCTTTCTCTAGTTGCACCGAGTGGGGGCTACGCTTCATTGCAGTGCACAGGCTTCTCATTGTGGTGGCCTCTCTTGTTGCAGAGCACGGGCTCTAGGTGCATGGGCTTCAGTAGTTGTGGCATGTAGGCTCAGTAGCTATGGCCCACAAGCTTAGTTGCTCCAGCATGTGGGATCTCTCTCCCAGAGATCTCCATCTCAATGCTAAGACCCAGCTCCACTCAACGACCAGCAAGTTACAGTGTTGGACACCCTATGCCAAACAACAAGCAAGCCATGAACACAGCCCCACTGATTAGAAGAGAGGCAGCCTAAAATCATAATAAGGTCACAGACACCCCAAAACATACCACTGGATGCGGTCCT
>NW_020185333.1:942477-942850 GCF_003031525.2 Neophocaena asiaeorientalis asiaeorientalis | reverse complement strand
AGAGAGTCCCATACAGGATAAATGCAAGGAGAAACACACCAAGACACATATTAATCAAACTATCAAAAATTAAATACACAGAAAAAATATTAAAAGCGGCAAGGGAAAAACAACAAATAAATACAAGGGAATTCCCATAACTTTAACAGCTGTATGGATTAAATGCCCCAACCAAAAGACATAGACTGGCTGAATAGATAAAAAAAACAAGACCTGTATATATGCTATCTACAAGAGACTCATTTCAGACCTTGGGACACATAAACAATGGAAGTGAGCAAATGGAAAAGATATTCCATGCAAATGGAAATCAAAAGAAAGCTGGAGTAGCAGTTCTCATATTAGACAAAATAGACTTTAAAATAAAGACTAT